>NC_134688.1:67947340-68237340 GCF_050947455.1 Rhinoderma darwinii
TCATGATGACACTCTGGTTTTATGTTTACAAACAGAAAAGCACGTGGCGCTTTTCTGTTTTCATTCATTTATTTTACTACTGTAGCGCGCATCACGTGCGCCACCCGGAAGTGCTTCCGTGTGCCGAGCGCGATTTGCACGCACCCATTTACTTCAATGGGTGCGTGCAGCGCGATACACAGCCAAATATAGGACATGTCATGGGTTTCACGCAGCGCACATACGCTGCGTGAAAATCACTGACAGTCTGAACGGCCCCATTCATTAACATAGGTCCGTGCGACACGCGTGAAAATCACGCGCGTAGCACGGACGTATTATACGTTCGGGTGAATAAGGCCTTAGGTACAGAAAAATTGTGTGAACAGGACCTTTTAATTCTAAAAACTTAAATTGTTAAATATATTTTATATTTAATAATTGCATATTTATTTTTAGCGGGAAATCTTTTATAAAAGCAATGTCGGATTTTTATGGATTCTGGAGAAATAATCCTGTATGCCTCCTAAATGAAATTAAAGGTTCAATAAGGTCTCGTTCATCTCTATGGGCTTCCTATTGTTGCTCGATACAACAGGAGCCATGATATAGCCATATCCTTACTTGTTCAATATTTTTCATCATAGTTTGGTGCTCCACCTTCTTGGTTTTATATTTCTCTGTGTTCTTAACATGAGGCACTTGCATACTTCGCTTCCACTACAAATTCCAAAAATGGGTTTATTGCTCGTTCAGGACTGTTGGTCGAGCACTGCAGATCATTGCTTTGCTCTTCTGCGGCCGAACGGTTTAGTGTAGAACACAGATACAGCCTCAAATCATAGTGCCGTTTATTCCAACTTGCACACAGCTGATTCAAGCTTATTGGTCCTCATCAGTGCACGCTAAAAAGACTGTCACTTTATAGAGTAGATAATGGGGATAAACCAGACTTCTAAGATAGTCTTAATGTGGCCTCATTTGTATTATGGCTGCAATCTCGAGCCTCGGCATTTTTACTAATCTGAACCTAGATGACCATAGGGTTCTGTGGTGCTTCATGTTCCATTTAGTAGAACTACAAGAAGTCTGGATATTGCAGTTGTGTGGGGATTTAGCAGACCTCCAGAGGACCAGGTATTTGGGGCTACAATATGGATGCTGAAATTCCTAAAGTGCATTATCTAGATTTGCGAGCCTCCAGTGAGTGCACTAAAAAAAAATAATTGGCCGCTAAAGTGTACTTCATACTAGTGTCTATGGCACCCTTACCATATATCCGGCAATCCGGTGTAGTTTCCCTCCCGGCTTGGTAATTTAAACACTGGATGGCTACTGATACCAAAACTGATACCATGCTTTTCTATGAGATTGTTTCTGGCATCACTTGCATCTGCTTTAACGCTGGATGCCCACCTTCCTGGACAGAAGAAATTTGTATTCAGCGTTTTTCTGATCGGCTATAGCCCAACTACGTATGCCGGAGCGGTGCATAAAGTACGCAAAACTCATCAGTTGTGTCCGGCTCAGGCTAAAAACAACCAGCCGGATGCAACGGCTATATGTGAACTCACCCTAACAAAAAAAAAAAAAGTTAAAAATGAGTAAGCACCCGTCTGCAGAGAGCTTTCATGTTTGCCTCCGAATCGCGTTCCATTTTCAATATGGCACCTCACAGCAGGACCTTTACAAAAGCAAATATCATAGGGAGAAAGCCGTCTCTTTCGAACCGTAAACTGAACATCTGTTTTACTATTTCGCATGATAGAATTTAAGTCCTGTTTATTGCAAATTTAGCTTACACAAATTATAAGAGAGCGGGGGTAAGATTCTTCAATTTACATTTTTACAGCTATTGGTTGTTTTTTAATGTAGAGATTCTCTAAGTATTCACTGTTCTAAGAATTCCGGGCTACAGATGTCCCGCTATGCAATCACTTTATAGGAATCCAAGACCGTTTATCCACCATCTGACATTAGTGTCTCAGTCATTGCATACTGACAAAATCCCAGTATTGGGGGGCAGCACACGTGGCGATATGCCACACAGTCTCCTTGGTCCCGGAGGCCGCTAGTAGTAGCAATCCATTTTTTTCCCGGCGTTCTCCTGCAACAAGACGGTCACTTTGCTTCTAACCGTTGGCAGTTCTATTAAATTATGCTGCCTTTACTATTCTCCAAGACCTTTTTTTTTTTTCAATCTTAATTTCCTTTCTAGACCACGAACAAGCAGTAAAACACCCAGATTAAGAGGAGCTTTTGTGCATTGCCCATTGGGAACTCCTGTTTTTGAATGGACAAAATAATTTTTGGAATTTGGTCACAGTGACTGAAAAATACAGCATGAAGTAATTGTGGCAGGTTCTATATAGATTGTGCAGCAAAGAAATAAAACCTCCGGAAAGTCTGGTGGTTTTTTTTCTTGGATAGAGAGGTGTACCGCACATCTGTAACACTATAAAGTATGTTTTTATTGTTTTTTGTGTACAGAACATACATAATTCTTAATAGTTGCTGAATCGTACCTCAGCCGTACAAAGAAAACTTGACCGTGCTCCTCCTTGTAACAATTGTGCACAGTCTTTCTTTTATAAGCTCGGCTGTTTGTGCTTCAAACTTCTGGCTTTAGTTTCCGACTCCTTTCCTGTCAGCCATATTACCTTTCATGGGGCTTTGTCACTTGGTCACTAAAGAAGCCCACGAGTATTCCCACATAAAAGCATATGCTACATCCGGGCTTTGCCACCCGTGACCCTCAAACTGATGTTTAAGCTGCAGACTGTTTCAATCGGTACGGTTTCCTAAAAGATGGAGAGTCACAAGCTGCAGACCATTGATGTGAACTAATAAACCTTTAGGCTAGGGCTACACGACAATTCTGACCGACACTGGTTGCACAACCAAAGATTGCTGTGTCGTCCTGCCAGCACACTGTAATAAAAGTGAATGCGGCAGCATTGCGACCTGCAGGTTACCGCTACACGACAGTCAAACGAAATCCAAACCTGCTTGATTTTTTATTTTTTTGCCATTTGCTCCACCCTGTGGATCACAATACGGCCACATTCACTTTCATTACTTTAATGCAGGCCCGGTAATACAGCAATTTTTGGTTGTGCTAGCTGTGTTGGGGCCAATGTTGCGGTGTAACCCTAGCCTTAGGGTTTATTTGCTCGAGTGGTTTTTGCTGCAATTTTTGTAATTGTGTCAAAACCGCAGCAGTTTTTACAAACATAAGACTGTTTTGCTGCGCTTACGAAAATCGAGGCCAAAGAAAAGACTCTTAAATTGACCTGGAATATAAAGTACGTAAATAATGTAAGACTTCTTTTAGGCAGAGGGTTACTGCTTGCAGGGGATTTAGGGTACGGTCCCACATAGCGGTGGCCGAAGCCATTCCCACATTCTGTGGTCCGGAAGGCCGCATGTCTTTGCTGGTAATACCTTGTAAAACCATACAGCCATTGACCACCGCAGGTGAGTGGTTGTGGCAATATGCAGGCCTGGTTACGTGGGACCGTACACTTGAACTCCTTTCGCAGAATTAAAACCTGAATCATCATAGTCTTCTTTCTTCCTTCTTTTTTTTTTTTTTTTTTCAACTATCCTACTAAAAAAAAAAAACAAAGAGAAAAAATAAAACCTGATCTATAGAATTTTTTTTTTTTTTGCTGGCACATACTCAAAATATGTTTGTCCAGATCAGTGAGAATGTTCTTTAATGAGAGCGTTTGATTTTTCAGCTTGATATATTTGTATTTCTAGTTCTGTTTTGTTTTTGTGTACTTCTGTCTTGGTATGAGGTGACCAATCACTTGATCTTAAAGTGAAGCTCTACCTTTTGATCTACATCCGCTGCATGGCCATTGGCTTTATAGTCCCAAATTTAAAAAAAATTTAATTAATGTATAACACAACAATGTAATGTCATTTGATCTGTTGTCACATTTTATCAGTTTGTTTCTACACTGTGCTTACACGGAATCCGCACATCAACCGTCAACAAGATTCTGTTGACAGATCTATTGTTATTATCTGCTTATATTTCGTACCTGCGACCACCATATCTCCCATATATTATGTGATCAATATTTAATTGTACGATCATTTGTTTTTAGCAAATTCACATATGTTCTTTACCATAGTTCGTAGAGATAAAGTGCTACTTTCAGGTTGTAAAATTTTTTTGACACTCTTTGACAGATCTTAAATTTTAAATATTTTCCATTCATGCTGATGATCACTAGGAATGGAGCAGTGACCAGAATCTGAGAAGTTAAATGTTCCAGTATGGCCAATGCCTTTTCCTGTCCAATTGAACAGATTTCCACAGAGATTTGTTTTGTCGTCATAGATCCCTTAGTTCCTGGCACGATTACCTATATGACCCGGTTTATACGTTCCTGTGTGACCTAGACTTGTAAGGCTATAATAATACATTACTTCAGTGTGTGTATATTTCGTATTGTGCATTTATTTTCTGTATGTAGTACAAGGTCTTTTACTTCTTTATATGAATTGTATTATTCTATTGTAGGATTTCAACATAGAAAAAAGTCTTCTTTAAAATACCTATTCTACGGCAGCGAGACAAACAAAGCTAATATATTTCATTCTCTGAAAGAAGGCCCTTTAATTAAAATCGTATATTATTGCAGATTCTTAATTGATCTCGAAGCATCAATTTGCTATAAAGTCGTACGGCCCCCTGGACTGGATGTGGAAAGCTGCCAAGAGGAAGGATGACATGTCCCAAATGCTAAAATGTGGTTTCAGGAAAATCTTTTTGACAAATTGTAACAGATGTTTCGCCTGTTTTTGACTGGAGTCTCCCTTGATGCAAAAATATTGTCTGGTACAAAATTATCAAAAAAAAACTTGAATTTCTTTTAAATAATAAACTGTGTTGGTGCGTTTTTCACTTTTGTATTCTGGAAAATGCATTATTTTCGGGTATTGATTTGGCTTCTTACACCTGTTACTACTGAAGTGTTCGGGTATGTTCACATGCAGTGACCAAAAACGTCTGAAAATACAATGCTGTTTTCAGGCGAAAACAGCTCCTGATTTTCCGAATTTTTGTTAACAACTCACGTTTTTCACTGCGTATTTTACAGCCGTTATTGGAGCTGTTTTGCAATGGAGTCAATGAAAAACGTCCCAAGAAGTCACATGCACTTCTTTTTCACGGGGGTGTCTTTGTACGTGCCGTATTTTGATAGCGACGCGTAAAATTACACCTCTTGGGAACAGAACACCGTAAAACCCATTGAAAGCAATGCGCAGATGTTTGTAGGCGTAATGGAGCCGTTTTTTCAGGCGTAATTCTAGGCGTAAAACGCCCGAATTACATCTGAAAACACTGCGTGTGAACATACCCTAAGATATGAAGAACTCAAAATTGATTGAAGACACTTAACTCTTATGACAGGGGTCATTAATGGCTTTTTTTGAATACTTCATCGTAATGGCATTTTTTTTTCTTTTGTACTCTACCAAAAATGTTAGGGGTTTTTTTTGGGCGGGGGGCAGACTTTTCTCATGTTAAGACCTCATGCACACGACCGTAGCCATGTGCGTGGCCGTGATTTTCGGGTCGGCGGGCCACAGAGTGTCAGCTGCGAGCAGCCCGCAAGTCGCAGGCCGAGCACATGGCCGTGGCCATTATTTTCAATGAGCCCGGACCAGAACACGGCCGTAATAAGACATGCACGTTCTTTCTGCGGTCCGGGCTCCGGGCCCATGCACGGACCGTGTGTAAACCACGTTCGTGTGCATGGCCCCATAGGAATGAATGGGGCCGCAATTCTCCCGTGGATTTTTGGGGGAATTGCGGCCGCAAAAGCACGTTCGTTCACATCTGCGTTGGGACTCCGTTCATGGGTTCCGTCTGAGATTTCCATCAGGGCAACCCATGAACGGAATCCAAACGGAAACCATAGTTTTCCGTTTGCGTCACCATTGATTTCAATGGTGACGGATCTGTTGCAAATGGTTTTCGTTTGTCGCCGTTGTGCAAGGGTTCAGTCGTTTTCTGACTGAATTTATAGCACAGTTGACTAAGGTATTGATTCCATCAAAACGATGGAACCCTTTCGCAATGGTGACAAACTAAAACCATTTGCACTGGATCCATCACCATTGAAATCAATGGTGATGCAAATGGAAACCTATGGTTTTGGTTTGGATTCCGTTCATGGGTTCCCCTGACTGAAAGCTCAGACAGAACCCATGAACTGAGTCCCAACGCAGATGTGAACGAAGCCTTACGTAGTAGGTATGCTACCTTCTCATTTTGTTGCCTTTTATATAGGTGGAACCTGTGGTGACATTGGGAAAGAATAGAATATTTCACTTCATATTGTAATTGGTATAACCAATAGAATCCCCTGCAATTCGGGTCTGTAATGTGAATCTGTATTGCCGACCGTGTGGGGCTCCTGTGCGTCTCCATGTCTCTCCGTGGTCTTCCTCGCGTATATGAGCCCTAATATTACCAAATATGTGCACGTCCGCTAATGCTTGATGTCTCCATTACAGTTTTGTCCTTGACGTCTAGTGGTTATTTTATTTTTTCTATGTATTTTAGTTTAATTCAGAGACACAACGCTTGCTGTTTTAGCCACATTAGTGATGAGTACATTATTATTCGAGCTGCTTGTCACATTAGAAGGATCGTGTTTTGACAATGTCCGTACGCTGTTCATTCCAATCTGCCATCAAATCCCGGACTTAAAGGGTAAGTCCACTCGTAGTGGACTTTTCTGCCACAGATTTCCTTGATATTTCTGCAAACTGGAAATATGCAGCACGCTCTTATTTCCGCGCTGATGGTTTTTCTTCTTTGAAAACCTCATGCACATGTATTTATGCAGACTTTTGGTGCGCAATCCGCAACAATTCCATTAGACGATACAGATGCATTATACGATCCAACTTTCTTTAGATCTGGAGGAGAAAGTAAAATAGTTGCCCATGCCAACCAATCGGGTCACTGCTTTTGGTTTTTCAAAGGGTCTCTTAAAAATAAGAGGTGGAATCTGATTGGTTGCCATTGGCAAATTCTCTATTTTTCCATTGCAGTCGTTTTCTTTCATCTCACCAACTGTCCAGTGTCCGTGTCGCTGTTGCTATGACGTCATATATTCAGCCCTGATATCCTTTTCTCAATAAAATCGCAATCCCGGTGGTAATCTTGGAGACTGATTTCACTGTCCATTCAGATTACCGCTTCCTTCCAGTGGCAACATGGGAATAGCGGTTTTCTGAGACGCTCCTTATTTTGCTGGTGCTTGTTATCATTCGTGAGCGCAGTTTAAGTAAAATGACTGGTTGGGCACAGCTGGTGACGTCACTCACGAGCACCTTTAGGGTATGTGCACACGATAACTGCATTTACGTCTGAAATTACGGAGCTGTTTTCAGGAGAAAACCGCTCTGTAATTTCAGACGTAATTGCATGTACTCGCGTTTTGCGAGGCGTCAATTACGGCCGTAATTTGGAGCTGTTCTTCATTGGAATCAATGAAAAACGGCTCAAATTACGTCTCAAGTGTCCTGCATTTCTTTTGATGAGCCGTCTTTTTTACTCGTCGTCGCTTGACAGCGACGCGTAAATGACAGGTCGTCGGCACAGTACGTAGGCAAACCCATTCAAATTAATGGGCAGATGTTTGCCGACGTATTGTAGCCATATTTTCAGACGTAAATCGAGGCGTAAAATGCCTAGTTTACGTCTGAAAATAGGTCGTGTGAACCCAGCCTTTCACGGTTTCCTCTCCTGTTTTATAATGGATTCAGAGTTGTCGGGTTTTTTTTTATTTTTTTTATACCCGAATGCCCCCACAGTTGACTGATCTATCTACCGAGGGGACCGGATTTTCTTTGTGAGCCTGTCAATTTCTTCTACGTTTAGTTGTTTTCTATGTATTGAAATTAATCTGACGTGTTCACCTCAGGAAAACGCTGTGTACACACAGTTCAGTCATCGCAATAATGGGATTGACAGTTGTTTCTCCGCTGTATTGTAGGATGTAAATTCAGGCTATGTCTTTTCCCTGACAGTAAAATGTTTACATTCTGCCAGTCTTATAAATGCAAACCACGCTTTATTTTCTCGTTTGCTTTGCCAAAATAAACATTTAACTTGCCAGGCCTGTAAAGTGTACTGATTTACATGCAAACTGCTTTGTGCGCTGTTTCTTTGGTCAAACCTCCACACAAAAATGATTTGGCTTTTTCTGCTGAAGGGGTGTTGGGATATGCAGAAATGCTGGCAGAAGATCTCCAGCTGGCACAGTGCAAAAGCCATCATTGTACCTTTGTAGTTTCATTACAGCAAGGTCATTTGGAAGAGTCCGAGAGCAGCGGAACACAGGGGGTTATGGGATAGTACAGAACCTTTGTTTGCGCTTAATAAGCGTGACGTGAGGGCAGCTGACGGTCTGAGCAGGTGGAAAAGCTGGCAATAATTACAGGCTGCTCCAACAGATTTGATAGATGGCACAGCACCATATCGATAGAAGCAGGAGCTCCATGATGATCGCCCTAGTGATGTTGCTGCAGAGCTCCAGGCTTTCCACAATTAAAATGCTCAGCTCACATCTGTTAGACGCTAACGGTTCTGCTAATTAGTGTTCTGAAGCACAACCTCATGCTAATGCTGATAAGGAGCGGCTAATAATGTTTGTACATTGACCAGGGCTTCTAAAACTTTTTCTACTGGGGCCATACAAGTGGGCATAATCATTGTCAAAATCCGCATCATGCCCTCAAATCTACAGAGGAAAAATACGCTACGTGTGGACAGGGTTTTGAAAAAACCCCTTCACATGCACTGTACTGTATTTTGTTCCAGATTTTCACTATGAAATCTGCAACAAATCTAAGTTCATGTTTAAACGTGGGCGACCCACTTTCTGTGGCCTACAAGCTGGCATCCCCCACGTCGCGTTGCCTAAACACCGCCCTGCCAGTCCCACTGACCCCTCTTTCATGGCTCTTGAAGACTCACTTTTTTACTAATGTCACTCACCTCGAGCCGGAGAGAGCCCTTCTAGGCACTGCATTGTAAATACAATAGAAAATCATATAATTTTGATAAAAGGGAGCGGTGGAAGCAATGGCTATTTGTAACGACTGATATTAGATGTAGCGGGCAAGGGACAACAGCATTCGGTGGCATCAGCCAACCACTACCTAGAGCTACATGGGGTGTGTAACGACGGGGGTAGGGAAACTAACAAGTGAGCCCTAATCTACCCGCCACTCTGTCCCTGCCTACTTGCAACGACCCGCCCTAGGCGACGGGGTACAACTGGGCGGCGGTCCCTACGCTCAGTAAGTGCACGAGACAAACATACAAGGGAATACAAAGCAAAGGGAAAGGGGCAGTTGCCCACGGAAACACCGTGAGCAACCAGAGTGGTGAACGAGCCAAGTCAAACCAGGAGAGCACGAGGTACCAAACGCAGAGAAGGAGAGTAGTCAGTAAGCCAGGGTCAGTATGGAGCAGGATCAAATAGTTAGGAGCTGTAGCTGGGCCAGGAAACCACACGAAAAGAATCACAAGCAAAGGAGGAACAGGAAAGGCAGGTATAAATAGACAGAGGGCGGGAGCTATCTCCGTCTGGCCAGGCTGCGATAGGCTCTCCCACTCCTAAGCCTGCCATCCTGAGTGGTGGAAGATGGAGTCAGTCTCAGAGACGTAGATTCAGGTGCAGACTGATTACCTATGGGAGTTAACCCCGAAGCTGTGCCTGGCAGATCCTTTACAGGGTGTTTATATTCCTGGCCTAAGAAAATTATTATCATAGAAATTAATACCAAAATGCAAAAGCAGTTTAATATGTATTAAATGAGAAACGATGTAAGGGTGGGTTGACGTTCAATATATTTATTTTCAAGGGGATCATGCATTGGGGCCGGCATTTTTACGTATTTGCTTTGAATTGTATACGGAGTCTGATAACGGAGTTTACGTCTGTTGCCTTCTTGTGAAGTTCCTCTGCTATTGACTACTTAGCTGGGCTGCCCACATTGGGAGCTTAGAAGATGTAGATTAGGTGAACGTGTGTGTGTGTGTGTGTGTGTGTGTGTGTGTGTGTGTGTGTGTCACGACGCATAAAGCAGTATGTCCTGGATGATGAAGGTCCGAAAATGACTGCCACTGTATAAAATTATGGGGTCACGGTAAGTTTATTTAACTAATGGTTTGGGGTATATATGGCCCAAAAAAACTTTTACTGGATTTCTTCTTTTAATTGTGTTCCTTGACTTTCAAGGGCCCTTGAAAATGGTCTACTAGAGTAGAAGATGGGATAGGGCTGGCCTCTGACGATTCTGTATTTAGACAATCGTTGAGTCGGTCTAATAATGGCGCCGTCGGGCTGAGTTACAGGACGAAGCTCCACCTCGTCACCGCCCCACCACCTCGTCGCTCTCTTCCGACATTTACTTGTGAAGGAGGAGAGAGGAGACCGCGGACAGGATGTAACAATGCGGTTTCCTCCCACCTCCTGTGGCTGCCCGACATAATGCTCCGCAGTACTGGCACATGTCCATACTGCACCTATTAGTCTTCTATTGTCTGGCAGCTTATGAAGTCATAGGCTGCCAGATCAGGGCATGGGGGGGGGGGGGATGTAAACTGAGATTGGTTGGCACGGTTGGAGATGGCAGGCTGGCTATTTGTATATAGAGGAATGGGAGGCAGGGCGAATTCTTTCAGACTTTTTACAGGCTTTGAGTGGCTATAGGAGTTGTTCTTTAGAGCCCCATGTTAGCTAAAATGGCAGGCCTTCTTCTTTTTTTTTTTTTTTTTAAGCATTTGTTTGTGCACCAACACACCCATTGTACCTCACTGTATCCCTGTTGCACCTCACCACTAATAATTTGCTGTTCCTGCTACCAGCGTACGTTGGCCTCAGGTTAGCTTAAAGGCTATGTACACCTTTTGAAAGGCATTTTTTTTTAATTAAAAGTTGTCAGTGTGTTTGGCACAACTTTAGAATTAATGTATAACTTTTTTTTATTCGTTTTTTATGTTTTACTTTTTTAGATACAGCTGCTCTGTATATAGAGCTGCTGTGTCATTCGCGAAGACTTAAATCCGTAAGTCTCTGACACGCAGGATCCACCTGTAATCTATCACATCTAAATTCATAATTTAGATGTGATAGATTATAGGTGGATCCTGCGTGTCAATCCGTTTTCACTGAACCCATCACGAACGCAGAGCAGGGTTTAGCGCTAGATACAGCTGCTTTGTATAGAGAATACAGAACAGCTGTATCTCAAAGTAAAACTAATTTTTAATAAAAACTAATTTCATAGCCTTTAAATGGCGGCCTTCCTCTATATATATTTTTTTGTCCTTCACCTCCAGGTGCCTCTGCTGCGGTCTCATCATCCCTATACACCTTGCTGCCCCTGATGTAGCTCACCCACCCCCAGGTGCCTTGCAGCCATGGTAATGCCTCCCTACATGCCAACATAGTACCTTGCACATCTCCATGCCCCAGGTGTCTCACTGGCCAACAGGATCTTCCCCACCCGTCATGCGACTTGCTCTCACTAGCAGCTCCTACCTACCACCAAGACTTGTGTCTTGTTTTTCTTTTGTTAGTTTAACAAAATTGAGATTCAAATCGAAATTCGGCCAAAGGGTTGAAAAAAAAAATGTAGATTTAATTTTTGGCCAAAATCGCCCAGACCTAAGATGGGGTAGAGTTTAATGTATAATAAAAAGACAGCCATAGTGATCGCATCTAACTATTTATACAGCGTTAGATCAAAAAATTTATTCCACATTAATCAGTAGGTAGCCCCAAAATCTTCTGACCGTTTTATTCAGTTTTATGTAACTTTTGTGTGAATGTGCGCCTACATGAAACTTGATCCTTTAGGCTATGTTCACACGGAGTATTTTGGGGGAGGAATATCTGCCTCAAAGCTCCAAACGGAATTTTGAGGCAGATATTCCTCCCCCAAAATACTCCGTGTGAATAGCAATGATCGCGCCGTTTTTCGCCCGCGGCCATTGAGCGCCGCGGGCATAAAACACGCTTTCTCCTGCCTCCCATTGAAGTCAATGGGAGGTCGGAGGCGGAAGCGCCCGAAGATAGGGCATGTCGCTTCTTTTTCCCGCGAGGCAGTTTTACTGCTCGCGGGAAAAAGACGCCGACGCCTCCCATTGAAATCAATGGGAGGCGTTCTCGGGCCGTTTCTGCCGAGTTTTGCGACGCGGTTTCCGTGTCAAAAAACTCGGCAAAAGACCCCGTGTGAACATAGCCTTACCGTGTTACCTGGTTTCTGGCATTGTTCAAGAAATATAAAATGTATATTCAAATCGCCAACTGCTTATGTCTTGTCTAAGGAGGTAGTAAAATGTTGTTTTTCTTCTTCTCCAGTCTCAGTAGTGTCTGGAAGGTAAATTTCAAGCAAGCTGTAGTTGGTGATTTATATTTCAGCATTCACAGAGCGTTACCAGCCGGGAGCCAATTAGGATAGTTGTTGGACTAGAACCAATTTGTAGCCAACCACTGTTAGAATTCTTACAGAGGAAACCTAACCTGAACCCCATCAGATCATTATATTGAAATAATTCACATGAATAGGCCTACCTGAGAACCGTCTCAGCTTCATATAACGTACAGTGCTTGAACAGTCTCTAGTCAATAAGATCATCACATTTTGCATTGGTCGGCTATGAACTGTTGAGTATAATGAACCCATGCTGTGATTGTACGTGGAGACCTAGTATCACGTGGTGTGTATGTAGCCTCACAGTGCCAACCTACAGCAATGTCTGATTTATAAACGCAGAAAAGTTCTTTTTCTTTTTAAGTTTTGACTTTGTAAAATAAGATACAGCTGATTGGCCTCACACCTCAAGATTGCTGATAGACCGCCCTCAATTTTAAAGCAAATCGCTCATACTAATAGTTTACAGTCTCCAGTCGTCTTTACCAACATGGTTGTGTGTGGGTTTTCAATATACTTGTGCCTCCCCTCTCCTGTTCCGCATCTTTTAGTGTTTGAATATTTTAAAATTCTTCAATGCTTTATTTAATGTCTCTAAAGATTACAAAGATTTTCATTCTCGAAATCACTGTAGAGAATGTAGCATCTTCAAAGCGTAATAGATATTCCCAACACTTGGGTCAGTCTTTCATAACGTGTTTTTTTTCCCCTTCCCTAATTTACCTTGAGGCAGATTTGATTGATGTATCTACATTAATCAGTCACATCTTAGAATCTTTCATGCCCGGTTTAATAGGAATATTTTTAGTAAAATTTTTCCTTTTATTCCATAGCTCTTGAGATGTGAGTGTGGGAATTACATGTCATTTTCACAGTTCTATACATGAGCTTGGTTTTGTTACAGATTCAGTGTTCGGTCTATTTAATTATGGACGTGACCAGTACATGTCTTTGAACATCATGGCTGGTTTTCCAATATGCCCTTCGTTATATATGGAGTTTTGTTATATCTAATAGTATATAGAATATGAGTGTTTTTTGGTCTTCCATAATTTTTACAGATTCACGATTTTACAGTTATGTTGAACAGTTTTTATGTGACTGTAAGGTGGTTACATTTATGGAAATACTAGTTCAAAGCCACAGGGGTTAGTTATCCGCAATTTTGCAGGCAAAATTACTGGCGTTTATGTAAAAACTATCATTCATTTTAATGTCTGTGGCATATTTCTTTCAGGAGGCCTACCAGAGGCGCTTCAGTATACAATAAAAATGTGAAAGCTGTTTTTAGATCTTCTATTCTGAGAGAAGATCGCTTGGATTTATAGGCCTAAGGCTGCACTACTGAACGATTCTGATATTTACTGTTCTCATTTCTGTGTAATTTCGGCAGCAGGCAGCCCCCACCGCCTGGTCTCCTACCTCCCTAGTCTGTGGCCTAGTTCCTCTGCTCTACGGGGTTGCCGACATCTCTATCCTGCCTCTCCTTCTCACATTCTCCTTCGGGCATACGCAATTCCAAAAACTCTCAAGCAAATTCCTGTTGCTCCAGTACTATTTAAGGCACCTCCTTGGATAACCTGGTGCCTGAGCAACTTTGGTGCAACCTAGTTGTGTACTGAAAAGGTTGCTGTTTGCATCCTGATTCCAGTCCACACCTTGCTATCTGTTATCAGGCTGTATCCAGCTATACGCTATCAGCCTGTATCCGCTACCAATTTGCATCCTCCTACCAGTACAAATACTGTTACCCGTCATCCGTCTGCATCTCGCTATCTACTGCCAGTTTGTATCCAACTACCTAAGATGAGTCTGAGACTTACTACTGGTTACGAAATGTGTCTTCTGATCCACACTGATCTGCCAAGGTATTATGTGCCTGTACCTTCGGTGTACTATGGAACCACCTCAAGAGGCAGTAACCTGATGGTCTTTCCACAGCGAAGTCCAGATCTCCATATGGGGGTTAAAGTATGAAGACTAGGGAGGCCATTTAGATCACGCCCAAGGAGGTGGCTCTTAGTCAAACCGGTGGTGTAGCACAGTGGATCCACAACCCGCTGGTCGTAACACCGGTTGGTTTGTTGTAATAGAGACCTTTTTATGTTTGTAGTGTATTTTTTATTTTTCAGGAAATTTGAATGCAGTGTTTCCCTATCAATTGAGACTTTAACCAATCATGTTCACTGATGCTTAGCAGTATATATTAGGTAACTCTGAATTAAAATTCCCAAGAAGGCAATCACCTTTTTAATTGAAGCCAGCTGTAGATGCAATGCATGGATAAACAAGATTTACCAGAGCGGTAGTCCCTCTTACAGAGTGGCTATGTGTTCTGGCACATAGAATGAGGGTCTCAAGAAGGCGACCACCCTCTGATGTCCATATGCCACAGGTCTTGTGGACTGGGTTGTAGTCTTAAAATTCAAGAGGATCACAGTACAGTGATTGTTGAAGAATTTTCTCACCATAGAGTTGTATGACCTATGAACTATATATGTTGGTCCCCTGTTCTGGAGGTAGGTGGGGTCCCAGTAGTTTGACCCACAGCATTCAGAAATTTATGACGTATATTGGAAACGGTCTTTGAAGAAAACCGTCACGTAATGCAAAATACATTATATCATCCTAAAATTATTTGTGTCGAAAACAATTTTTTGTTGATAGATGCTCTTTATCCTAAAGTGTTACAGTATTGCCAGACTGCGAATACTTGGCAGTGTTGATATATGTTGTCTGCTACTATTATGATTATTGTGACTGTATTTTCGGAAAGGTTTGGTTGAGTATTCTCTCTCTCTCCTAAGTCATAGAGCGGAACTTCTCTAAGTAGTAAGGCCCCATGCACACGACAGCAAAAAACCTCCGTTTTTGCGGTCCGCAAAAACAGAGCCATTCACTTTCATTGAACACTGACACCTTTCCGTAGCACTACGGAAGGGTGTCAGTGCCGTGGAAATGTTCCGGGAATTATGGAACATGTCCGTTCTTTCGCATTTTGCGGGCCGTGCTCCCATACTTTGTATGGGAGCACGGCCCGAAAATGCGGCTGTCAGTCAGCGGCCGGCCGTGCCCACAATCGCAGGCCGTGATTGCGGGCACAGTCGTGTGCATGGAGCCTTAGCGTTCTCTTCTGCGAGTCTCGTGTTAGGCTGAATAGATTTTTTTGCTTTGCATAGCTGTTCACTTGAATAAAACCCTTGGGTTGCTGGTTTTAATTGTCTGTTTTGTTATGAAAAGTGGTTCATGTCACTGTGTGCTAACAGAGAGAAATGCTTAAAGAGGCTCTGTCACCAGATTTTGCAGCCCCTATCTGCTATTGCAGCAGATAGGCGCTGCAATGTAGATTACAGTAACGTTTTTATTTTTAAAAAACGAGCATTTTTGGCCAAGTTATGACCATTTTCGTATTTATGCAAATGAGGCTTGCAAAAGTACAACTGGGCGTGTATTATGTGCGTACATCGGGGCGTGTTTACTACTTTTACTAGCTGGGCTTTCTGATGAGAAGTATCATCCACTTCTCTTCAGAACGCCCAGCTTCTGGCAGTGCAGATCTGTGACGTCACTCACAGGTCCTGCATCGTGTCGGCACCAGAGGCTACAGTTGATTCTGCAGCAGCATCAGCGTTTGCAGGTAAGTAGCTACATCGACTTACCTGCAAACGCCGATGCTGCTGCAGAATCATCTGTAGCCTCTGGTGCCGACACGATGCAGGACCTGTGAGTGACGTCACAGATCTGCACTGCCAGAAGCTGGGTGTTGTGAAGAGAAGTGGATGATACTTCTCTTCAGAATGCCCAGCTAGTAAAAGTAGTAAACACGCCCCGATGTACGCACATAATACACGCCCAGTTGTACTTTTACTTTTCAACACGCCCAGTTGTACTTTTGCAAGCCTCATTTGCATAAATACGAAAATGGTCATAACTTGGCCAAAAATGCTTGTTTTTTAAAAATAAAAACGTTACTGTAATCTACATTGCAGCGCTGATCTGCTGCAATAGGAGATAGGGGTTGCAAAATCTGGTGACAGAGCCTCTTTAAGTGTGGATTTGCATGCAGAAGACCTATTCCTCAGTCTGGTGTCTGAAATAAATGGTTTCCGGTTTAGGTACAATTTAACACTCGTTCTTATGGCTAAACCAAAATAGTTTGCGGAATTCTACTATGATTTTGTTTTTTGCTTACTTAGCTGTTGATCATTTTCATCTAGAGGATAAACTCTGCTTGTCCTCTGTTTTTATACTTTCGTGCGGCCGGCATGTAAGCTAATGTACTCGTAGGCTATCGTTAACCATATGTCTGTCAAAAGTGTCCTTTAGGCACATATTTTGGTGTGTGTGTGTGTGTGTGTGTGTGTGTATTTTGTAGCAATTGACTACACTTTTCAATCGGAGGGGATCTTGAAATGAAATGTATTCTGCGCTAGGGCTGGGCAAGTAATTGAGGGGGGCGGGTGAAACCGAAATTCAGCACTAACGTCCTCTTGCGCATTTCGGTTTTCTTTTTTTTTTCAGTCTCAACTGTATCTGCGTCCCCCGGTAAAATCCCTTTACCTGTTTTGGATATGAAGTTATTATTTATACATCTGAACTATGATTTATGAATAAAGTGATTTGAGGCTATTCAGTAAGAGGGGATGTCAATGACACTCCTGCGTTCTCTTATATAGCTATACGTTTCCCTAGACTACTATTTGTCTAATTTTAGAAAGGGGATGATTTGACATCCTTACAGAACACAGCTGATCCTGGACATGTGATGACCACGCTGCATGGGTCTGGTTACTTTATGAATAGACCGAATGTTTGACTTGCAGATGTTCTCTTCAATGTAGCTCACGTGTGACCCTACATAATGATCTGGTTATACCGATTACCATTCTACCAAATATGGAGCATCCAAACACTGGCAATGCTACTCATCCTTTTAATCCTATTCTGTCCCAAATCTCAATTCAAAGGGTAAAAAAAATTGATCTTCTAAAAAGTGTCCCAGGAGACCTTCATTATATAGATGTACGTACGTATACAATTAAGTATGTGAAATCGCGTTTAGGAAAGGGGACGAGGTGAAAGAGGGCTGTGTGGGGGAGGAGGGAATATGAGCTTCTTTTGGATTTCCAAATGTTGGAGGGTAAATTCTTGCTGCAGCCGAACACTATGGGCAGTGGACACCAGGAAATCTAAGCCTCACCACCTCAGCCGTTTCAGAAATGAAAATGGAGAGCGACCAGGAGGAGACTCTCTGGTTTAGTCTTCCAGATTTCTACATCACATCTGCATACAGGGATGAGTATGCATTATTTGTGAGACGGGACCCAAATTGAATCTTTGTCACGGGTGAAAAAAAGCCTAGTGTCATCCCGGAATATACAGTGGTGTATATAATGCAAACCGTAGCATTAATATGATTATTATACACCTTTGTCCTCTCTGTATTGGATTTTCGCCAAGTTGTGCTAGTCCGATCTATTCGATCACTGTACATGCATTAGGGTTTGCTTTGCATTTAAAGTTCCAGTTAGATCCAAGTAGCTGTAAATCTGAACCTTAAGGGCTTATACAGAGCCCCCGTGCAGGTCCCATTTTCACATATCCCCATAGACTTGAGTCTATGAAGGGATCCATGAAAACAGAAGAAAAAAAGGACATGTTCTATTCTTCAACGGACCCTTCACACGGTCCGTTGAAACAGCTGTGTGACCAGCCCCATTGAAATACATGCGTCCGTGTGACGGCCGTTGTTTTAACGGTCATCACAAGGACGTATCCTACATTCGTCTGAATAAGGCCTGAAACAAAGACCGATGAGGATTGAGACCTTCAGGCAGCCGTTGCTAAGGTTAGCTTCTTCACTTTTGAAGGTGTGCTTGACAAGTTAGTTATTCTGTGTTTATGGGAGGTATGGACCTACAGCCAAAAAGGTAAGTACCGGAGAGTTTTAACCGATCTTAACCCCTTCCCTCTTTAGCCACTTTTGACCTTCCTGACCGAGCCTCATTTTTCAAATCTGACATGGGTCACTTTATGTGGTAATAACTCCGGAATGCTTTCACCTATCCAAGCGATTCTGAGATTGTTTTCTCGTGACACATTGGACTTTAAGTTACTGGCAAAATTTGCTCGATATGTTCAGTATTTAATTGTGAAAAACACCAAAATTTAGCGAAAAATTGCAAAAATTAGCATTTATCTCAATTTAAATGTATCTGCTTGTAAGACAGGCAGTTATACCACCCAAAATTGTTGCTAATTAACATCCCCCATATGTCTACTTTAGATTGGCATCGTTTTTTGAACATCCTTTTATTTTTCTATGACCTCACAAGGCTTAGAACTTTAGCAGCAATTTCTCACATTTTCAAGAAAATTTCAAAAGGCCATTTTTACAGGGGCCAGTTCAGTTGTGAAGTGGCTTTGAGGGCCTTATATATTAGAAACCCCCAAAAAGTCACCCCATTTTAAAAACTTCACCCCTCAAAGCATTCAAAACAGCATTTAGAAAATGTCTTAACCCTTTACACATGTCATAGGAATTAAAGCAATGTAGAGGTGAATTTTACAAATTTCATATTTTTTTGCAGAAATAAATTTTTAGTACAATTTTTTTTATAACACAGAAGGTTTTACCAGAGAAATGCAACTCAATATTTGTTGCCCAGTTTCTGCAGTTTTAGGAAATATCCCACATGTGGCCGTAGCGTGCTACTGGACTGAAGCACCGGCCTCAGAAGCAAAGGAGCACCTGGTGGATTTTGGGGCCTTATTTTTGTTAGAATAAATTTTAGGCACCATGTCAGGTTTGAAGGGCTCTTGCGGTGCCAAAACAGTCAAAATCCCCCAAAAGTGACCCCATCTGGGAAACTACACACCTCAAGGAAATTATCTAGGGGTACAGTGAGCATTTTGATCGCACAGCTTTTTTACAGAAATTATTAGAAGTAGGCCGTGAAAATTAAAATCAACATTTCTTCAAAGAAAATGTAGGTTTAGCAATTTTTTTTCTCATTTTCACAAGGACTAAAGGAGAAAAAGCACCGTCAAATTTGTAAAGCAATTTCTCCCGAGTAAAACAATACCCCACATGTGGTAATAACCGATTGTTTGGAGACACGGCGAGGCTGAGAAGGGAAAGAGCGCTATTTGGCTTTTGGAGCTCAAGTTTAGCAGGAATGGTTTGCGGAGGCCATGTCACATTTACAAAGCCCCTGAGTGGACAAAACAGTGGAAACCCCCCACAAGTGACCCCATTTTGGAAACTACGCCCATTGAGGAAATTATCTAGGGGTATAGTGAGCTCTTTGACCCCACAGGTTTTTTGCAGAAATTATTGGAAGTAGGCCCTGAAAATAAAAATCAACATTTTTTCAAAGAAAATGTAGGTTTAGCTTATTTTTACTCATTTCCACAAGGACTGAAGGAGAAAAAGCACCACAAAATTTGTAAAGCAATTTCTCCCGAGTAAAACAATACCCCACATGTGGTAATAAACGGCTGTTTGGAGACACGGCTTGGCTTAGAAGGGAGAGAGCGCTATTTGGCTTTTGGAGATCACATTGAGCAGGAATGGTTTGCGGCGGCCATGTCACATTTGCAAAGCCCCTGAGGGGAAAAAACAATGAAAACGCCCAAAAAGTGACACCATTTAGGAAACTACACCTCTTGAGGAATTCATCTAGGGGCGTAGTTGAGCATTTTGACCCCACAGATGTTTCATAGAATTTATTAGAATTGGGCAGTGAAAATAAAAACAATCCTTTTTCTTCAATAAGACGTAGCTTTAGCGCAAATTTTTTCATTTTCGCAACAAATAAAGGAAAAAAAGAACCCAACATTTGTAAAGCAATTTCTTCCGAGTACGGCAATACCACATATGTGGTCATAAACTGCTGTTTGGGCACACGGCAGGGCTCAGAAGGGAAGGACCGCCATTTGGAGTGCAGATGTTTCTGGATTGGTTTCTGGGCGCCTGTGGGCCCAAAACAGTGGAAACCCCCCAGAAGTGACACCATTTTGGAAACTACACCCCTCAATGCATTTACCTACGGGTGTAGTGAGCATGTTAACCCTGCAGGTGTTTTGTAGAAATTAGTGTGAACTCAATGTTGCAGAGTGAAAATGGGATTTTTTCCACAGATATGTGGACAATATGTGGTGCCCGGCTTGTGCCACCATAACAAGACAGCCCTCTAATTATTATGCTGGGTTTCCTTGTTTTAGAAACACCCTACATGTGGCCCTAATCTCTTGCCTGGACAGTCGACCAGGCTCAGGAGTGAAAGCGTACCATGTAAAATTGAGGCCTAATTTGGCGATTTACAAAGTATTGGTTCACAACTGCAGAGGCTCAGATGTGAAATAATAAAAATAAACCCCTGGGAAGTGACCCCATTATGGAAACTGCACCCCTCAAGGCATTTATTAAGGGGTGTAGTGAGCATTTTCACCCCACAGATCTTTTCCATAAATGAATGCGCTGTGGATGGTGCAAATTAAAAATTTATATTTTTCCCTAGATATGCCATTCAGTGGCAAATATGTCGTGCCCAGCTTATGCCACTGGAGACACACACCCCAAAAATTGCTAAAAGGGTTCTCCCGGGTATGACGGTGCCATATATGTGGAAGGAAACTGCTGTTTGGGGACGCTGTAGGGTTCAGATGGGAGGAAATGCCATTTGGCTTTTGGAGCGTGGATTTTGCTTGGTAGTAGTTTTGTTTGGAGTCTTACTGGTGTTTCCGTGTATAATGTGGGGGTACATGTAAGCCGGGCAGAGTATATAAGGGGCATAGTCAGGTGGTATAATAACGGGGTAAAAACAACAATAAAATGATCCATAGATGTGTGTTACACTGTGAAGCAATCCTTTCTGCACAGGCCGGTGTCGCACTGATAAATGGTGTCATTTCTTATCCCCCTTTTGGTCCACACTCCGCACCTTTGTAGTTTGGGGAATTTTGCTGGGAAGTGTTGTCCTGGTATAATACGGGCACCGTCGCTTCCAGCAGATATGTTTGGGCCCTCCCTTTCCTGGTTCCCTAATTTTAGGTCCTTGAAAAATCGCCTCTTCAAACAGAAGAAATGTTCCCCTCGGGCACAACTGCATATTTTTTTATTTCCTGACTTATTGGAGCCATAACTCATTTTATTTTTCATAGACGTTGTGGTATGAGGGCTGGTTTGTTGCGGGACGAGCTGTAGTTATTATTGGTACCATTTTGGGGTACATGTGACTTTTTGATCACCTTTTATCCTATTTTTTGGGATGCCAGGTAAACAAAAAAACGCAATTCTGGCACAGCTTTTTTCGTTTTTTTTATACAGCGTTCACCTTGCGTTATAAATTACATGTTAACTTTATTCTACGGGTCAGTACGATTCCAGCGATACCTAATTTATAGAACTTTTTCATGTTTTACAACTTTTTGCACAATAAAATTACTTTTGTAAAAATAATGTATTTTTTCTGTCGCCAAGTTGTGAGAACCATAACTTTTTTATTTTTTTGTCGACGGAGGTGTATGAGGGCTTGTTTTTTGCGGGACGAGCTATAGTTTTTATAGGTACCATTTTTGGATACGTGCGACTTTTTGATCACTTTTTATTCTAATATTTGTAGGGCAAAGTGACCAAAAAACAGAAACTCTGGTAACGTTTTTTACGGTTTTTTTTACGCTGTTCACCGCGTGCAATAAATAATATAATATTTTGATACCTCCGGTCGTTACGGTCGCGGCGATACCAAATACATATGGTTTATTATTATTTTTCAATAATAAAGGACTTGATAAGAGTGAAAGGGGGATTGTGTTTTATTTGATACTTGAAACTTTTACTGTTTTCAAACTTTTATTTTGTGCACTTTTTTTTACACTTTTTTACACTTTTTTACACTTTTTCTCAATCCCACTAGGGGACTTGAAGGTCCAACGGTCAGATTTTTTTTTTTCTAATACATTGCACTACCTATGTAGTGCAATGTATTAGATCTGTCAGTCATTCACTGACAGCAAGCCGATTAGGCTTCGCCTCCCGGCGGGGCCTAAATCGGCTTCCGTAATGGCAGAGCAGGAGACCATTGTGTCTCCTGTTGCCATAACAGCAGTCGCCAGTCCTGATTGCCTGTCAGGGCTGGCGATCTGCTAGTAACCGCTACGATGCAGCAATTGCTTTCGATTGCTGCATCGAAGGGGTTAATGGCAGGGATCAGAGCTAGCTCCGGTTCCTGCCGTTACAGGTGGATGTCAGCTGTACAGTACAGCTGACTTCCACCGCTGATGACGCCGGATCAGCTCCTGACCCGGCGCCATCTTGCCGGCAGCTACGGAAGCCGATCAGGCTCCACCGCCGGGCGGATCTTGACCGGCTTCGGTGCTAGGCAGACCGGGAGGCCAGTATTAGGCCTCCGGTTGCCATTGCAGCCACCGGAACCCCGGCAATTTCATTACTGGGGTTCCGATGAGCTGCAAACACCTTAAGTGCAGCGATCGCGTTTGAGCGCTGCACTTAAGGGGTTAATGGCGGGGATCGAAGCTAATTTCGGTCCCCGCCGTTACAGCCGGATGTCAGCTGTAAGATACAGCTGAGATCCGGTGATGATGGCACTGGCTCAGCTTCTGAGCTGGTCCCAAACATTTGGCGTACATGTACGGCAAGATGCGGGAAGTCAGTACTTTCCATGACGTACATGTACGGCAAATGTCGGGAAGGGGTTAAATATCAAGATGTGATTGTGAATGTTGGTGGATAAAAGAAGAATGCCATAGATAAACTGAGACCTAGGCTGCACCTAAACTTTTTGTAGGACTAATGATTGATTTTTAACTCTTGAGTGACAGCTGCAGTCCACAAGCCTGCATTCCACTCAATTTATTCATCTGGACTGCAGCTTTAACTAAAGTCTAAATCCGTCAGTAGCGCGACAAAGTCTAGGTGTAACGCTGGCCCAAACAAGCAAAGATTTGAGAGGCCTAATAAACTGATTTAGGATATGTAAAAAAAAAAAAAAGTTTTTAAATCGTACTAGTTACGTGTGGATTCATGAATCTTCATCGTGCAAAGGATCACCTCCACATAAAGTTGTATTAACTCTTTACTAGTGTCTAAAATCTTTCAGATTGATGGTTATTATGATTGCTTGGCATTACGGGAGCAGTCATGCAATGGCAAAGATTGTATCTGTACACCGGAAATGACTTTCCGCTGGAGGCAAGATTTAACACTTTCGTTAAATTTCATCAAAGTTAATTGGGTTTCCATAAGTATTTATATTGTTTTTAGGTCTATAAAGGGAAACCTTCCATTGTAGTGAGAATATTTATTCAGCAGTATTCCTAGTGGTTTACGTGTTTGCCTTTTCTGTATTTAATTGCAATGCAGGGGGGTAGTAGTTTTCGGTTCAGTGTTATTTTGCCTCTGTTTTAGGAATCGGGCGCATTATTGTGGATTTTGAGTCATTCTTTATTACGGAGCTGGTGATTCTTATGGAGTTCACAGACTTTGAAGGGAAGTTATTTATTTCTGTCCAGGCAGACTAAACTATACATTAGTCAGGAAAAAAGTCTGTTACCTATAGTTCCATTGCTGTTGCTTTATTGTGTTATCTTGCCTGTATTATTAGAGAATTGGATAGATGCTCTGCTATACAGGACTGATTCAGAAAAGTCCGGCTAGAAAGGGACATTGAGTGCAAGATACTTGACCACATCGATCTGCCATTGTAGGTCCCAGACGACTGTGTCATTTCCATGAACTGAAATGACATGGTCCAACTCTGTAAAAGCTGCAGTCAGCGACACTGCATATGAAGTGGGACTCTACGCAACATACACTAGTGTCCTAGACCTAGTTTTCTAGTGGCCTTGTAGGCCTAAACATCTGACAGTTTGCCAGTAGGACCTACTGCCATCATAGCAGAGTTTGATTTTAGGAGTTAGTTCCCTTATTCCAAGGCCATCTTGACTTTCTCAGTGGCCAGCAATAGCAAGAACTTATATAGACCTGTCACCAAAATCGGACCCCCCCCCCCCCCCAAAAAAAACCCCAACAACAACCATGTATGTAGTCTAAAAGGGTTTCAGAAAGCATGTGCCCCGGATCCCCAATCGTCTCTAAAGTTGCCCATTTACCACTACAATGTGTCTCCTGAGATGTTTACCCACGTGGTAATGAGGAGGGATGTCTGGGCATTCGCTTGACAGTCCGTTAACCACACATCCTTTTGCATGATTGACAGCCAGGCCCCTGCCAACCACAAATGAAATCCCACGCATGCCTGTTCCGTGTACTATCCAGCACATGTGCGGAACAGTGGCCACAAATCCCCTATAGCGTTACTTTGTGACTGCGCATGTGCCAAGTTAGCGACGTCCCCAGACGCCACCTGGTTGTATCCTGTCCTTCACAGCATTTGCAGTGAGATTTGGAGAGCGAAGGGCACTGTTGTCAATCACTGTTGTATAGAAGCAGTGTTACAGCATGGAGAGAAAAGCTCTAATGACGTTGAACAGTTCATTTACATAGCGGGTGGGAAAATTAATCTGTGGATTACACAGGTACATTGACGATATTCCAAAAATAAACACTAGTATACTGTTTAGGGCAACTACTGCTGAAAGGTACTGGCATTTGATGGGGTAAATATCTATTGATCCCTTTTTAAAGGGGTTTTCAAGATAAGAATAAAAGGTCTGTTTTATTTTTTCTAGAAGTAGTGCATTCTTTTCAATTTGGCTTTGTCTGGTATTGTATCTTATTACTGAATGAGGCTTCAAATTCAGACACAGCCAATAGCAAGAGTGCCACTATTTTTGGGAAGAGCAGATTTTTTATTTTTTTTTAATTCCTAGGTAAACTGCTCTCCACTCTGGCCAAGAGATAAATATTCTCAACCCCACTACAAACTACAGAATTCCCCAACAGGGTATAGGAAAGTTACTTTTTAAAAACTGGACGACCCTTTTTAAGTCCTTGATAAAGGAAATTTCTCTTATGATTTTGGGGCTGACTGCATCCCTCTCCAGTATGACATACACATGATAAATGGGTTAGTACTCCTCTAATCTACAGCATCTAACATATTTCTTTATATAGTAGACCGTGTATGGGGCATTTTTTTTTTTTTTTTCCTGGTGACCATATAGAATCTTTTAAGGGACCTCTCCATATCTGTATAAGTATGGATGTGCGATTCTCCATCATGATCAGTCCTGACTAATCCGTTTTGTTTTCTCCATTGACTGACTTATAATGGATCAGTCATGTTTCTGTAGATATCCCTTGTTTTTTTGCTGGATACAATACTGCAGCATGCTATACTATTCTGACCGTCAAAAAGCAACTGAAGCCTAAGGGTAAGGCCACATGGTGCGGTCACGGTGCGTTGATGTTGCGTTTTTAAACTGCAGCAAGTCATTTTTCAATAGAAGTCGATGGTAAAATTATTGTTATGGACAGACGGCGCTATTATATTACAATGCGTTCTTTGTGCAGTTAACCGCATCTTCATAATGTCCGACCGCATGCAGGTAATGACCGCGCTGCCAAAGTTGTTGCTGAACTGCTTTGTGTTTTTGCTAACCGTTCTGCAACGCCTTGTAATGACCTATATACAGGAAGCACCTAACAAACTTCAACACGGGTGAAAACGATGTCCATAAACTATGTGCGTAAAAAAACGCAACAGAACTGCAGCATTACAGAGACAAAAAAAGCATGCAGTTGACCGCATGCGGTTTTCAAACGCAACAAAACCGCGTCTACGACGCACCGTGTGGCCTTTCCCTGACCTGAAAGAAATAACGGATGTATGAACAGAGCCTTAAAATTAAATTTACTACTTTATTCGCTCTTAACCTCATTTTTCATTCCCGTGTATCTACATTTTTCTTGAGACCATGTTATAGTTTTGAAGGGTGTGTGTGTGGGAGCATGTACGCTGCAAAATCTATCACTTGGACACAGTACCCAGCCGTGGTATCTCTGATAAAATAGGCAATGACTTTGAAATCCTTAGAATATCTACATCCAGCCGACTCACAGCGGCCCCTTCATGCTTTATTTTACCTGCTCCAACAATGTGTAATTGAAATGTTTCAAGCGATCCGAGCTGACAGGAATTGGCTGTAATTCACAATAGGTGATTTCTCTTTATACATCAGATAAAATCTCTACCGCCATTACAGCAATCACGAGCGATTGTTCCTGCTACTCGGCGATCAAATAACCTTAGAACATGAATGCGTTTTTGCTGCTTTGAATAACTCCTATGCATGTACACGTGAGCATGCATGTGCGATATACTGGTGTAGCAGAGCTGAATTTGTCATTAAACTGTTTCTCTTCTGCAACATGAGAACTCGCTGAGTTTAGAGAAGCTCGTAAGTTTGCCTATAGTTCTATTGACAAACGCCTTTAAACATGAGTCTATGATATGGTGGTGTACAGATATAGCATAGAGACCTATATAAACTGGTGCCAGCAAGTAGTCCCGATCCAAAGGTCATATAGATGTCCAAAAAATAAATCCTGCAGCACTCCAAATGATCAAGATGAGAAAAACTTTTCAAGCATGAAAAAGGTCCTAATGTTGGACGGAAACGTTGCACTTGCCATGTTGGGCTAAATAAATCAGTTTTTCTCTTCTTGATCATTTGAGTGCTGCAGGATTTAGTGTGTGTGTGTGTGTGTGTGTGTGTGTGTGTGTGTGTGTGTGTGTGTGTGTGTGTGTGTGTGTGTGTGTGTGTGTGTGTGTGTGTGTGTGTGTGTGTGTGTGTGTGTGTGTGTGTGTGTGTGTGTGTGTGTATATGTGTGTGTGTATATAAATATATATATATATATATATATATATATATATTTTATTTTTTTATCACATAGATACGCAGTGCTGTGAAAAGGTATTTGACCTTCACTAAATTTATTCTTTTTTTTTTATTCTTTATTCTTTTTTTGCTAATTTGTCACATTTAAACGTATCACATCCACCAACTCATTTTAATATAAGATACAGCCCACACGAGTAAACACAAAATGCAGCTTTTAAATGATCATTCCTTTTACTGAGGATAAAGATGTATTCAAAACCTATATCACCCATGTGAATTGCTCCCCTAAATCTAATAACTGGTTGTGCCCCCCTTGGCAGAAACAACTTTAATCAAATCTTTGCGATAACTTGCGATGTCTTTTACATCGATGTGGAGGAATTTTGGTACACTGTTTTTTTTGCAGAATCGTTTTCATTTGTTTACATTAGGCCAGGATCACACACACAGTTTTGATGCAATTTTTGGCTTGGTTGTTTTAGACAATGGCAGAAGTAGATAAAAAAGGAGGGAAATGTATAAAGAAAAGACTGATGAATGCTCTATCTTTTGCGTCCACTCTTGTGTTTGGCTCAAAAAAACTGATCTCAAAACTGTACGTGTGATCTTGCCACAACATCTCAATGGGATTCAAGTCAGGACTTTGACTCGGCCACTCCAAAATCTTAATTTTGTTTCTTTTCAGCCCTCCGCCCTGTAGACCGTGCTTTACAGCCCCCCCCCCGTAGACAGTGCTATACAGCCCCCCCCCGTAGACGGTGCTATACAGCCCCCCCCCCGTAGACGGTGCTATACAGCCCCCCCCCCCGTAGACGGTGCTATACAGCCCCCCCCCCGTAGACGGTGCTATACAGCCCCCCCCCGTAGACGGTGCTATACAGCCCCCCCCCGTAGACGGTGCTATACAGCCCCCTCCGTAGACGGTGCTATACAGCCCCCCCTGTAGACGGTGCTATACAGCCCCCCCTGTAGACGGTGCTATACAGCCCCCCCCTGTAGACAGTGCTATACAGCCCCCCCCTGTAGACAGGGCTATACAGCCCCCGCCCCCCGTAGACAGGGCTATACAGCCCCCGCCCCCCGTAGACAGGGCTATACAGCCCCCGCCCCCCGTAGACAGGGCTATACAGCCCCCGCCCCCCGTAGACAGGGCTATACAGCCCCCGCCCCCCGTAGACAGGGCTATACAGCCCCCGCCCCCCGTAGACAGGGCTATACAGCCCCCGCCCCCCGTAGACAGGGCTATACAGCCCCCGCCCCCCTTAGACAGGGCTATACAGCCCCCGCCCCCCTTAGACAGGGCTATACAGCCCCCGCCCCCCTTAGACAGGGCTATACAGCCCCCGCCCCCCGTAGACAGGGCTATACAGCCCCCGCCCCCCGTAGACAGGGCTATACAGCCCCCGCCCCCCGTAGACAGGGCTATACAGCCCCCGCCCCCCGTAGACAGGGCTATACAGCCCCCGCCCCCCGTAGACAGGGCTATACAGCCCCCGCCCCCCGTAGACAGGGCTATACAGCCCCCGCCCCCCGTAGACAGGGCTATACAGCCCCCGCCCCCCGTAGACAGGGCTATACAGCCCCCGCCCCCCGTAGACAGGGCTATACAGCCCCCGCCCCCCGTAGACAGGGCTATACAGCCCCCGCCCCCCGTAGACAGGGCTATACAGCCCCCGCCCCCCGTAGACAGGGCTATACAGCCCCCGCCCCCCGTAGACAGGGCTATACAGCCCCCGCCCCCCGTAGACAGTGCTATACTTTCGAGAATCACAAAGAGGGACAATCGATGCGGAGCGCAGTGTAATTTTTCCTTTTAAGCCACGCCTCTAGATCCGTTCATACACACCCTGTTCAACCCACACAGTATGATGCTCCCATAGTGCCCCCCACACAGTATAATGCCCCCATAGCTGCCACCATACAGTATGCCTCCATACAGTAATGCCCACACAGATGCCCCATACAGTAGAATTCCCACACAGATGCCCCATACAGTATAAAGCCCACACAGATGCCCCATAGCAGTCTCCATGCAGCATAATGCTCCCATAGCTGCCCCCACAGTATAATGCTCCCATAGCTGCCCCCACAGTATAATGCCCCCCATAGCTGCCCCCACACAGTATAATGCTGCCCATACAGTATAATGCTCCTCATATAGTAAAATGGTCCAATAGCTGCCACCATATCAGCACCCTTCCCTACCCAGTATAATGCCCCATAGTGCCTAATGAAAAATAACAACATAATTACTTGCCTATGCCAGTTCCCACGACGGGTGGCTCCTCCGGTTTGTGCTGTGAGTGACTCGGCGCAGACAGGCGCGATGTCACAACATTGCGCCTGTCTGCGCCTAGCCGCTCATGGCAGAGTGAATGCTGGAGCAAGGAGTCGTTGCTCCAGCATTCGGGAAGCGGGACCAGCGCCGTCAGCGCTGTTGCTACAGGGGCCCTGTGGGCCTCCCAGGCTTACGGTCCTGGTCGCAATTGCGACCGTTGCAACCCTTAAAGCTACGCCACGGAGCCCCAGACCATCACACTACCATAGATTTCAATTACTACGTTTCACATCAGTTTCGTGTGTGTGTGTGTGTGTGTGTGTGTGTGTGTGTGTGTGTGTGTGTGTGTGTGTGTGTGTTTGCACACACGTTTAAAACTGTTATCTACTTTGCGTAATTCCTTTGTTAGAAGGGTCCACAACACCCGGCTATTCACAGGGTGTTCTACTGCTGTGCCCCCAGAGACGTATGCCATGATAACCCTGCACGGATTTGCCATAGAAAATCTGCGTTTGGAAATCGGATTTCTGCCACTTGATTAGCATATGGATTAGCCCCATTGTAAGTCAATGGAGCTAATCCGTGGCTTTCACGGTGTAATAATGAAAATGCAGTGGATTTTAAAATTAGCAGTGCGGGCATTATTTTGTGTGATCTTCTTGAGCATTTTCGGGTATAAAATGCCTCCTTCACCTCCATTGCTGGCAGAGTATTAGAAAACGCTGTCAGGATTTAAAGGGGTTTTCCGAGTTATTTAAAAAATTAGCCAGTGTAGGAGGGATGCAAAAAAAAAAAAAAGCCAATGCTCAACTCAAGGATCCCCGTCGTTCCAGCGCCGCCGCTCTGTTCCTTCCCGTCGCTATTTTGACATAGCTGCAGCGATGATGTGCCAAATATACCCATGTGATTGCTGCAGACAATTATTGCGCTCAGTGGGTATTCGACACAGGAGCGCTAAGGCCAGTGCTTGACTGCAGCGATCACGTGGGTATACGGGCACATCATCGTTGCAGCTATGTCGAAACAGCGGTGGGAAGGAACGAAGCAGCGGAGCTGGAAGAAAGGGGATCTGTGAGTTGAGCAATGTTTTTGTTTTTTGTTTGTTTTTGTTTGCATTCCTCCTACCATGGCAAATTTTTTAAATAACTTGGAAAACGGTCTCCACGCCTAAATCCTGACCGAATCCTGAACGTGTACATGGCCTAAAACGGGGGAGAAAACATCTGCACCACCGCCGGGGTAATGACTCTCTCTTTATTTACCCTGTTGGCCTCATAGGAGTGTCCGTGTAATGCACGGACGTGCCTGGTCCTCTAAACAATCTTTCTATTTGCTGGAGATTCCAGTTTATCTTGGTAGAAACAATAATATTAATTAGGTCTATGGACCGTTTGGGTGAATGGCCTGTGACTGCACTTTCCTTTGTCATACATAATAAAAAAAAAAAATAATTTCCGGTCACACCTGATGGAGGACTTTAATTTGCACAGGGCATGGTTGGCGGAGGATGATTTATGACTGGTAGTACATAGAGGTGCAGAAGAACCTTCTGCATAGCTAGAAATAGCTACTTACAATAATACTCCGTCTCCAGCCAAGCACTGAAATACATACTGTATCTTCCTTACCAGAGGTCCGCCATGGGTGTAGGTTTAATGCCAACATTTATGTACACGGCTGGCTAAGGGTATGTTCTCATGGCAGAACTGTGTTGCGGTAATCCGCCCCATACATTTTGGATGTGGTGTAAAAATCTAGTTTACATTCCGCAGAAAGAACCCCATTTACATGTATGGAACGGATTCCTGTCACACAAATTTCCTGTAACGAATCTGAAGGATGTGAACATAAGTCATTCATTGACAACTCGGATTCAGTGAAAACTTGAAATGTATTGCGTGTTCTCTCAAGTCTCCAAAATGCATGACAAGTAAAAAGTTGTCGGGTAGATACTGTGATCGACACGATGTGTATGCAAACATTGATTGTATGATGCAGACTCATGTTTTTCTGGAAGCGTCGCCATTGTCTTACAATTTGTCAGTAGATTTGTCCGACATGGTGCTCCTTGTGTTTGTCCCTGGGCAGTTTTAGGTTGTGTTTCCTTTCAGCAATAATTCACAATGCTGCATTGCTTCTATTTGACTTGTTACCCTGAAAAAAGTGGGAATATGCGGTGATTACCGCCACCTATAATCAAGATTCTGTCCGAGGTACCCGAAAACACCGGAAGAAATTCATTACCGTAGTCATGCTGAAGCGTGGTTCATTAATATGTAACGGACAATAAATATCAACTATTCCGTGTATTTAGAGGCTTTCCAGTTTCACGGTACATGATGTAATGGTTGGTCAGGTTATTGGGATAGTTTGACTCCGTATTGGGCTACATGCACACTGAATTAAAGGGGTACATAAGGATTAGACTAACACTGGTGCCATAGCTTCTGTTTTTACAGTTGGTAATGATGGATCTGTTATGTCTTCCCCCCCCCCCCCCTCTCCCCGCTTTTAATTTTACGGGTAAGGGCTTATTCAGACGAATGTATTATACGTCCGTGTGCTGTCCGCTAAAAAACGGACAGCACACGGACCTATTCAATTCAATGGGGCTGTTCGCACGTCCATGGTTTTTTACGCAGTTTCTGTCCGTTGCGTGAAACTCACTGCATGCCCTATTTTGCTCCGTTTTTGCGGACCACTTCGCCCATTGAGGTTAATGGGTGCGTGAAAAACACGGATGACATCTGTGTGCTGTCTGTGTTTTTCACGCAGAAGTTGCTAAAGAAATGAGAAAAAAAAACCCAAGACGGAATACAGATGCCATACGAAAAGCACACTGATAATACACGCAACTCAAATGCATGAAATACCCTCTATTTTTTTTTTGTGGACGCAAAACGGACACGCTCATCTGAATAAGGCCTAAGGTTAACTTTTTTTTTTCTGCCTTTAATATGGTTAAAGGAGTGCTGCGCATTACGCTATTAAGATTGTCAAAAAGTAAGGGGAACCTGACGGCAAAGAACTAGTGCAAGAGTGATGAGAGCCATAATGAAAGGTTAAGCAACTTCCTGATATACATTCTTCCAGTTTCCTAGACCTGCTCACAGCCTAGGGTTTGTTTCCTTGTTTCTGTGAGTTAAACATAGCAGCAGGACAAATCTCCCTCCTGTTCAGTACTCCAGGATGATCTCTCCTCCCTGCATTGATATGTAGAAGCAAATTCAGGAGCTGGGACATTCAGCCTATGAATCTCAATAAGAATTCACAGGATGGAAGCAGAGCTCTTGAAAATCGCAACGAATTGAAGCAAGAAGTGTATTAGAAAGTTGCATGACATTTGAATGTATTGGATACTTTATTTGCATAAAACTGGACATCGCCATTAAACGTGCAGTTGTTACTGCCACCTCTACTCTTTTTCTTGTTTTAAGGGAAGGGGAAAACAATGATCCGCCTGGAAATACTTCCAGAATGTCACAGACTTTACTAACTTGTTGTGTTGTATTCTGTTGATGCCAACACAAGTTCCTACCGGTTTCCTGAAGTAGAACTGGCTCGGAGTATTCCCATCTATACCATGTATGTATGTATGTATGTATGTATGTATGTATGGCATATTGACAGGCTATGCCAAAAATTCATAATCGGTGTGAATCCCACCACAGGGGCCCTCCTCTATTGAGAGAAGAGGGGTGCCATGTTCGCCTATTTTCAGTGTTCTCTTTCCCTATAGAATTTAATGGATGAGATGAGTCCTCGCGCGTTCATGCAGCTCTCTCCATTGAAGTTTATGGAGGTTGCAGAAATAGCCGATCGCTGCTGGAATGCCATAAATGTATAATATGGGAATACCCTTTTAAGTCTACGTAGTGGTTTTTTTTTATGCTTCTCAAAGGTTGTCTAAAAGCAGTTTGGTGTCGGCCATCAGATGGGCCCTTTACTTGGGGATGTCATAGATGGGAGGTGGAGGAGGGGGTCCTGCTTGACAGAACGGAGAGACACTCGATGAATCGAAAAGGCCACCGCGCAGTACTACATTTCTATTACACGTGTATGAAGCTGTCGACTTCTCAGTTATAAGAATCTACGTGGAACTTTTATGTAAGAAAACAGACCGTATGAAAACATTTCTCATCTTGTGCTGAATGAGGGCAGATGAAATCTGGAGCAAAGAATAAATGATGGATTCTAGGCGAACTGTAACCGATATGTATAACATTTATCACAGAGACTAATCCTGGTCTGTATAGACTGAAATAAATAGGTCTGGATTATTGATTAGATGGAAAAGTAAAGCTTTCTGAAAAGTGACACAAATCCTCTCTTTCTCTGTTATTGCTCAGTGCATATATGATTAATGTCACATATTCTTTTGTGTGTGTGTGTGTGTGTGTGTATATATATATATATATATTATTTTTTTATACATACTGTACATATACCCATTGAAAATATTGCATGGATCATGTATAGGATTTTTACAAATCTCTGTGGGCTATAGAATTTATTAGGCAACTCAACATATGCAATTCCCTAATCGCTTTGTTGGTTTATCCTTAGGTTACTTGTGCAGCTTAGTTTATTTTTAATAAGTGCACTGGGCCCTTAAAATGGTCATTCCGTTCAATAGTGAAGGTCCACCCTTTGAGCTACTGGAATTATTCATAAGGGCCTGCATAGCTAGCAATTCTCTAATAGAAAGTTATTAGATTTATTCAAGATACACTATATGGACTAAAGTATTGGGACACCTGCACGTTCCACCTACAGGAACTCTTATGACAACCCATTCTACGTCCATAGGCATTAATATGGAGCTAGTCCCCCCTTTGCATCTAATACAGCTTTCTTTCTTCTGTGAAGGCTTTCTATAAGATTCTGGAGTGTCTGTGGGAATCTTTGCCCATTCATCCATAAGAGCATTTGTGGGGTCAGACACTGATGTTGGAGGAGAGGGCCTGGCTCGCAATCTCTGTTCTAGTACATCCTAAAGGTGTTCGATGGTGATGAGGTCAGAGCTCTGCGCAGGCCAGTCAAGGTCTCCCACACCAATCTCACCCAACCATGTCTTTATGTACCTTGCTATGTGCACTGGGGCACAGTCGTCCTGGTACAGGAAAGGGCCGAACCCCAAACTGTTCTCACAAAGTTGGAAGCCTACAATTGTCCAAAATGTCTTGGTATGATGAAGCATTAAGATTTCCCTTCACTGGAACTAAGGCCAACACCTGTAAAACAACCCCATAGCATTATCTCCTCCACCAAACCTTACAGTTGGCACAATGGAGTCAGGCAGGTAATGTTCTCCTGACATTCACCAAACCCAGACTCGTCCATCATACCGCCAGATAGAGAAGCGTGATTCATCACTCCACAGAACACGTTTCCACTGCTCCAGGGTCCAGTGTTGGCGTGTTTTTGCACCACTCCATCATACGCTTGGCATTGTGCTTGGGGATGTAAGGCTTGCATGCATGCAGCTGCCCGGCCATGGACACCCATCCTGTGAAGCTCCCGTAGGACAGTTTTTTTTATGGACATTAATGCCAGAGGAGATTTGAAACTCTGCAGTTATTGAGTCGGCAGATTGTTGGTGACATTTATGCACTATACGCCTCCGCTCTTGGCGACCCCGCTCTGTAACTTTTTACGTGGTCTGTACTTTGTGGCTGAGTTGCTGTGGTTCCTCAACACTTCTACTTTGCAATAATACCACTCACAGTTGATGGTGGAATATCTAGGAGGGAAGAAATCTCATGAACTGACTTCTTACAACGGTGGCATCCTATTAGAGTACCACGCTGGAGTTCAGTGCGCTCTTTAGAATAACCCATTCATGTTTATAAAGGCGACAGCGTGGCTTGGTGCTGGATTTTCTACACCTGTGATAATGGGACTGAATGAAACCCCAAAATTCAATGATTAATAGGTGTGTCCCGATACTTTTGTCCATATAGTGTACCTTGATCCAGTGTAAACTCAGAGCCTATGGCCTTGAAATGGTAATCGGGTACTTACACAAATTAATGAAATGGCTCCAAACTGGGGCTGTATTTTAAGAGGGACACACAGTTACCTGTTTTAAATGTTCCTTTGAACCGTAGCCTGGATAAGTTCATTGTTTTTTGTGTGGTAAAATTACTTTTCAAGGAAAGGATGATCATAATTTGTAGTTTCACTAGAAATATGATTGTTATAACTTCATGAAATTGAGCATAAAATGCAATTCTGGCACAGGCAAAATTGGTTGGTTGTTTTGATGCTGGCCTGTGCATTTCAGAGATCATTTGACCTGCGTTTCCATTCTCTACAGAGATCTGATTTTTGTACTTCGCAGTAAAAAAAAAAAAAAAAGTGTGATCTATAAGGCCTCGTGCAGAGCCATGTGCATGAGGGCTGTACAGAGGTGCCATAATGCAGAGCTAGCAATTCTTCGAGGGGAGAATATCTCTTTCAAGAGGCTCTGTCACCACATTATAAGTGCCCTATCTCCTATATAATAAGATCGGCGCCATAATATAGGTGACAGCAGTGCTTTTTATTTAGAAAAACTATCTATTTTAAACCACTTTATGAGCAATTTTTTGCTTTATGCAAATGAGTTTCTTAATGCCCAAGTGGGCGTGTTTTACTTGAGACCAAGTGGGCGTTGTACAGGGGAGTGTATGACGCTGACCAATCAGCGTCATGCACTTCTCTCCATTCATTTACACTGCACTAGCGATTATAGTTATATCGCTATGTGCAGCTACATACACTAACATTACTGTAGTGTCCTGATAATGAATACACATCACTACCAGCCAGGATGCTTGCCTTGCTGGAATCTCACAGAAAAGATTCAGAAGTGTCAGGATTCTGAATAAACATCACGTCCAGGCTGGTAGTGATGTGTATTCATTATCAGGACACTGCAGTAATGTTAGGGCTTGTGTATGTAGCTGCACATAACTATATAACTATATCGCTAGTGCAGTGTAAATTAATGGAGAGGAGTGCATGACGCTGATTGGTCACTGATTGGTCAGCGTCATACACTCCTCTGTACAACGCCCACTTGGTCTAAAGTAAAACACGCCCACTTGGGCATTAAGAAACTCCTTAGCATAAAGCTAAAAATCGCTCATAAAGTGGTTTAAAATTGATCGTTTTTCTAAATAAAAAGCATTACTGTCACCTACATTACAGCGCCGATCCCCTTATGTAGGAGACAGGGCACTTCTAATGTGGTGACAGAGTCTCTTTAATAAGGCATATGATGGAGCATTCCAGATTTTTTTCTATCGGCTTAATATAAAAAACAACTGAATAAAACTCTGTATGACGTCCGTGGCATACAGAGGCAGTAGTGCCAGATAGAAGACAGTGGGTGCCATATTACCATCTGTACAACTCAGAGGTTGTATGGAGCCGTAATATATCCATGTGTATGAGGCCTTAGGCCTAACTCGCTATGTGATTTGTAAGGATCAAACCAATGAGCTAAACATAGGGCTGTGAAGATGTTGCTTTAATAAAACTGGGTGTATTGACTTGCTTATAGGTAATGAATCACTGGTTGTCAGTTCCTCAGAATAATTACCTCACAAGGGAATAGAGATCTTTATGGTTGTAATATCTATCTTTTCTTTTGTAGCACATGTGGACAGATTTGATACCGTTCAGCGGATCAGAAATACTCTGTATACATAGTATACCTCTATCGGTGGCATGTAAGACACAAATGTCCATATGTAACTTTATGAATAGTTGAGTGTAGATTATCGAAGTAGAATTTGATGAGGTGTTCCCACACAAGTACTTAGAGTGTAAAGTGTGCAAACCATAAGGCCGAGGCCAGGCGTGGAGGGTATAAGGTGAAATCTGTGGTATAAACTTTCTGCAAAATCTGCAGTTTGCTCTGAATTGCACGTCGAGTTATTTTTAAAAAAAAATTTTTTCCCACTACGTAGCTTTATATTTCCTTCCACTTTTATTGTATATCTGCGACAATTCCACCTAAGGCTTCGTTCACATCTGCGTCGGGACACCGTTCATGGGTTCCATCGGAGCTTTCCGTCAAGGGAACGGAATCCAAACTGATATAATTCATATAAAGCTCGAGTACATAATATGAGTAGAATTCTATGTGCAATGCACAGATAAAGTATAGAGACTATTCCCACAATGGCTGTCTATAGTGTGTTCAGGCTTGTCTCCTGCTTACAATACGCAATGGTCAGTACAAGTAATCATAAGTAACACAGGGCCCACTCGTGGCAACGTCATTCTGGCTATAAACGCATCTTCAGGGCTGGGTTCACACCTGCGTTGGCGTTACCCTAACAGAGCAGAACAGTGGAATGTGCACACGACCTCTTTTCAGACGTAATGGAGGTGTTTTACTGCTCCAATACGTCGGCAAACATCTTCCCATTGCTTGTATTGGGTCTTACGATGTTCTGTGCAGACGAGCTGTCATTTTACGCATCGCTGTCAAAATACGGAGCGTAAAATGACGGCTCGTCAAAAGAAGTGCATAGACTCTATTGAAAACAGCTCCAAAAACGGCCGTAAAAACGCGAATTGCTCAAAAAAGTCTGAAAATCAGGAGCTGTTTTCCCTTGGAAACTGCTCCGTATTTACAGACGTATTTTGTTAATCGTGTGAACATACCCTAATTGGAGCAGAACAGCAAAAGTATTGGAAGCACCGGTTCCATTGTATGATGGACACCATCGGCGCCCAACAGAACCCATTGACTTTATTGGTTTCAGTCATGGTGTCCTTTTGGTTCTATCAGAACCAATAGCGCAGCATGCTTCGCTATTGTTTCCGGTATTATCAGACTGATCTCTGACATAGGCTCTTAACCGTGTCTCCAATGCAGATGTGAACAGGCCCTAACGTTGACGTTCATGCCCAGATCTTTGAGTGGAAATACTTCTGTGATTTATAGTTCTTAATAATAATAATCATCACTATTTGCATTATAGTTTATGCTCACGTAGGGCATAGGCTGGTGATTGTCATTCTTACAGGACACGTTTTACTGCCACTTTTTTTCGAGGTGTCTTGCGGATCCGGCCCGCATGCATCCATACTAATCATACCTGCTCGATTCTAATTGAGCTTGTTTCATTTGTGGTTTATTTTTAGATTGTATCTGTGCCAGAGCAGAAGTGAATTACTCAGGCTCACAGCAGGAAGCCGTAATGAAAGAAAACGCAAGTGAATGTGGATTGACGATCGCACACTTTCACATGTCAAAAGGCATTGTGTAGCTTTATTTGAATTGTGTTGTGCTCTTTGTGCCGAAGGCCCCTCGTGTGCTCCAGTGTGCGCCTGCACAGTCTTCTACAGAATTCGTCATCTGCTGTGGGATTTACCATCTGCTGCAGAATTTGATCTAACTGGTTAACAATTAATGAACTCCCGGGTTGGAGGACTTGTGTTGACAATTGCTTTATAATGTTAAATTACTGGAAGGTGCAGCACCAATTACTGGATGTATTGATTTTGAAAAAAAAAAATTGCAGGGTATTGCTTTTAAATTCCCGATCTCTTCGGTGTCCCATTCCTATTTGCTGCGTGCAGTGTGAAAACAGTGATGTAAAATAGATTTGTTTTAGCCTAGTAAAGATATCAAATGCTGTTTCTCAGGGAATTGCTTTGGTTTCGAGTAATGGGAAGTGCGACGTTTTGTGAGAGGTTGTTAGCGGGGATTGTGCTGCGGTTGATTTAGCTACACATTGCCGGACGGCCCCTTACAAATTGAGAAGTATTTAATATAGGATTGTGCTTTGAACTCGATAGGAATGAATGTTGTGCAGACTGCCAATTAGGGGAGAGCGCTTTCATGCGACTTTGTAGCTGCTTATTTGGAAATGTTTCTTATAAATGACATTTTTATATCCTGATGTTAGTCTAAGTAGAGTTCAGCAAATCTATTTTGCACAAATCAAAATCGATACGAAAAAAAAAAATATTCTCCATTAGATGTGGTACAAAAATCTGCTATATGTGAATGGGGTTTTGAAAATCCCATTAACATGTATTGTCGTCTACTTTTGTTGTGACTTTTAGGGTATGTTCACACGGCCTATTTACGGACGTAATTCGGGCGTTTTAACCCCCGAATTACATCCGAAATTACGGCTTGAAAGCGTTGACAAACATCTGCCCATTGAAAGCAATGGGCTGACGTTTGTCTGTTCACACGAGGCGTATATTTACGCGTCGCTGTAAAAAGACGGCGCGTAAATAGACGCCCGCGCCAAAGAAGTGTCATGTCACTTCTTCAGACGTAAATGGAGCCGGTTTCCATGGACTGCATGGAAAACCAGCTACAGTTACATCCGTAATGGACGCGGCGTTCAAGCGCCTGCACATGCCATTACGGCTGAAATGACGGGGCTGTTTTCTCCTGGAAACAGCCCCGTAATTTCGGCCGTTACGGACGCTGCCGTGTGAACATACCCTTAGTGCAAAATTCAGATTGAATTTGCAACAAATCTGCTGTCTGAAGCTGACCTTAAACTGGCCATACACTAGAGATTTTGGTTAGCGGAAAAGGATGGTTTAGACCACTTTCTGCCAAACGTCTGCGTCTTTTCATGACCCGTAATTTCGTCCGTTACATACCCTTAGGCTGGGATCACACGACCTATTTTCAGGCGTAAACGAGGCGTGTTATGCCTCGATTTCCGCCTGAAAATACGGCTCTAATACGTCGGCAAACATCTGCCCTTTCACTTGAATGGGTTTGCCGACGACCTGTCAAACGACGACGCGTAAAATGACTGCCTCGTCAAAGAAGTGCAGGACACTTCTTTGAAACGTAATTTGAGCCGTTCTTCATTGAATTCAATGAAGAACAGCTCAAATGTTCGGCCGTCAAAGACTCCTCGCAAAATGTGAGGAGGAGCTTTTACGTCTGAAACGAGGCAGCTGTTTTCTCCTGAAAACAGTCTGTCATTTCAGACGTAAAAGCCAGTTCTCGTGTGCACATACCCTAACGGAAACAGCAGTGTATAGGGGGAGGGGGTTATGTCGCAGATCTGTCAACACCTCCAAATTCCATTATCAATTCAATTATCTGTCAAGCTGTAAAATTTATCTTTAGCGGTTTCCTAGATATAGTCATTTCTGGAGAAGCCGAGTATCTACAATTATGGGCACCATTACAGCCCCATGGGGGGTTTTCAAGCCAGCTTTACTAGCGCTCTGGATGGCAAATCCGTTTGTTTATCCAGTGGAAATGGAGACGAGCATTTACCATGGCATAATATTACATATACCACCCAGAGCAGCTTTATGAATGAACGTAACAAACATGACCCAATATATGAGAATTCAAGCAGTGGGATTGTGCTAAAATCAGGGTCATACATTGAATCCGCTAGTTCACGAAAGTCCTATTTATAACTGAATGAGCGGCTCAAAACATAAGACAGAAAGTGCTCAACATAATTCTGCCGTTTCAGTCACATTCGGGTCTCCCTGCGCTAATGCTGCAGATATTTTCGCTCATATAAAAGAACGTCATGACAAACAAGTGAATTAATAGCGGAGTCTTGAGACAAGACCTCGTATATTACAGAGCTTGCTTAAAGGGGCCTTCCGCTCTTCCCTGAACGCTTCGTGGTGACATTTGCTTTTAAGTATTTCAAGTACACTGCTCACTTATCTGACTGCGTAATGTCAGAGCTGTAGAGCACACTGATGCATGGGGAGCTGACTCTCTGGCTCAGCCGTTAGTCATCCTTGTTATTTGTCCAATTATTTAACCTTTCCTATACAAGTGACTTTCTTGAAACGTCGTCTGCCGTTATGCGCACTGTCTCTTTAATACGAGGTAGCCATGTCTTCTACATCTCGGAGGGGAATTAGGCTTTGAATTAATTTCAGCCTAACTTAAAGAAAAAAAAAAAGTTAAAGTGACCGATATTTAAAAGCTAATTAAAACTGATGCATGTATTTCAATAGGCCGTTCACACGGCCGTTATTTCAATGGACTGTGTGAAGGGTCCGTTTGAAAAATATGTTTTATTACGTTTTTATGGATCCCACGACAGACTCCAGTCTATGGAGATCCGTGAAAACGTGACCCGCACGGGTTTGCACTTGATCGTGTGAATCTGGCCTGAGGCTGAGTTCACACTGGGCGGATACGTTGTGTAATAGTACACAGTGTATCCACCCTGTGCGCCGCAGGGAATTCCGGGGGAAAAAAACACACCAAACTGGTGCAGTTTTTCGCCCGGAATGTCCGCTGCGGAAAACTACAGCACTTTAGCTGGCCTGCTAGCAGGCCGGCCTCCTGGGATGATGTTTGATTCCAGGAGACCCTCTGCAGCCTGTGATTGGCTGCAGCGGTGGTCACATGGGATGAAGGGTCGTCCCAGGAAGCCAGCCCTCTGACGACATCCAGGCTGGCCTCTTCTGATGACGTTTTAGCCCATGTGACCGCCGCTACAGCCTGTGATTGGCTGCAGCGGTCACATGTGATGGAGCTTCATCCCAGAAGGCCGGCCTGGAGGAAGAAACAGACTCCTGGGTAAGTATAAGATTTATTAAAAAAAATTCTGAGTTGCGTTTTTTTGCAGCAGAATCGCTGCGAACCCGCCACAAAAAGAACGCAACAACTGCTATTTGTTGCGGGTTTTACCTCCCCATTGAATTCACCCGCAGCAAATAAGCAGCGTTAACGCAAATACAATTGGCATGCTACGGAATAAAATTCCACAACACATGTCAATTTCTGAGCGTTTTTTTCCGCTCAGCATTTATGCAGCGTGTGGATGAGATTTGTTTTATCTCATCCGCTTTGCTGCTACTGTATTTGCTGTGGGTTTTCCGTTGCGGAAAATCCGCAGTATTTACCCAATGTGTGGACTGACCCATACAGACTAGGGACATTGCAAAATATGGATAAGGAAATATTATGTTCTATTTTGGTTTTTGGCTTTTTTTTTTTTGGTGTGCTTTCAATGTGATCAGCATGCAACGTGTATTAAGTTATTAGCAATAGGATACTTGGATTCCATCAATTCTCCGTAATCCTATTAAACCTTGAAATGATCTGATCCTAAATCCAAGCACACAGAAGGGATTTCCTGGGTTTAGACAAAAATGTGAGAAAAAATTAGCCATCAAAATCTCCATAATTAGGGCTTGTCCACACGTAACGGAATTTCTGCAGAAACTAGCAGGATTTCTGCTACGGAAGAGCCGCACCATTTCCTGCGGTTTTTACTACAGAAAATGGTGCTGCGTTTTACTCAATGTTGGGAGTTGTCACATCTCCTCTGAAAATCGCAGCAATTCAGACCAATTTCCGCAGCAGGAATTAACAGGCTGCAGAAAATCTCGCAAGATCAGCAGGTTTTCTGCATCACTGTGAGGCTGTCCGCTCTGATTGGACAGCGTCCCAGCGATACAGGAGGCCACGCCTGCTTAGAGGATGATCTCTCCTCTCTACCTTTACTCTCAATTGGCATATCAGGGGCTGTAGCGGAACATCGGGAGGGCCGAAAAGAAATAAATTACAGTGCTGGAATCGAGAGGACGCCAGGAATAAGGGGAGGTACGTGGTTACAAACAAAAAAACAAAACCAGATCCTCTTTAAAGTCCTCCTCTTCTGTCCAGTTTAATAGGGACTGACCGCAGACCACTGATCAACAAGGAATGGGGACCGGCCATTTCCATTGGTTGCTGGTGGCAACATTGCTGTCTATTGAGCCCTAACATATGAACGTACATTGTGTAGTCATGTGTTGAAAGACTCGGTGTGATAAAATGTTAAACAGTTAATCGGATACGCATCGAATACACGATTATTCACTAAAAGCACGAAGTCAAAGTTAGAATTCCACTTTTATTTACAGTCTATGATGAACCCACAACCCCAAGCGTGGCTGTGCGTCAACCATAGAATTGCATGCTGAAAATGCTAATTATGTACAATTGTTTTCTTTACCCTGAATCAATAAGATGTGCGGGGGGGGGGGGGGGTCTAGCCATTCTGGCACATATAGACGACTCTAAGTAAACCCTGGACTCCAAGAACCAACCTTCTCTACGTGTCAGTGTAGACGTCTTGTTGTTCATGTTACTCATGAAAATTATTTTCGTGCCAGACTCTGAATAACTATTAAACACGATTCCTGTTGCCTTCAGACGTCCCCTGAAGCTGCTCGAAGGCATTTTTAGTTCACATTGACAATAAGTCATCTGCATTCATTTATCTGGTGAGCTGATGCCCCTCTCACATCTAATCGTAATTCATCTTCATGTCTGTCACTACTGGTGAAACATTTTAGTTATCAGTTTTGACATTGCATTAATGAATTTGTTGAATGTCTTCACAGCGTGATAAGACGGTGATTATATACCTCTTACTGGTTGACCTGTTCTTTTGTGACCTGTACTTTTATTTTCACCCAAATACCACTTAAAGGGGATATCCGATTTTTACCCTTCGGATAAGCTGTCAACGTGGGACTCTGATTTCTGATACCACTACCGATCATGAGGGGCTGCGGTGCGCTGTTAAGTGCTGTAGCCCCATCAATATTTTTTCTAGACAGAGAACGCCCCTATACTGGCACTGCATCTAGGGTTGTAGCTTATCCCCACAAAAGTGCAAATGTATAAGAAAAACCTTCCGTTCTCATGATTGTGAGTGTAACGGTCAGATCATCACAATCACAGATTGATATTATTTATGGCATATGCCTACGATATAACAAGTTTGAAAACTCCTATAATTGGTCCGGATCGGAGGACATAAAATCGACAGTGAAATACAGTACCAGCCGTGTAGATGAAATTTTATCAGATCTCCTCTACGTGCGGCACAGAAATTAACCTGCGGTATAGATTTTGAAATCAGCAGCATGTCGATTTCTGTTTCACTTTTTTGATCGGGGTAAAAAATCTTCAGTGAAATTTGCAAAGAATCCTGCGACAAAAGTAGCATGTGTAACATACATATTTTTCTGCAGAATCACCATGGAGCTGTGTAAGGTTTTGCCGCCCGAGACAAACGCACCCGGTAGCATGGATTCGTACATGCAGTTTTTCCATGAGTGGACACAAAAGAAGGAAAAATATGCTTATAAAATATATATATATATATATATATATATATATATATATATATATAATTTATTTATTTTTTTTTGCCCTATTTTGATATATGAAATAGTTTGGAAATCACAATATCTTCCAACGCTTCCTGTACCGTCCATAAAGACACACTTCTCATTAATCTTTGCTATTTCTCCAGAAGTTTTGTAGCAGAGGTTAAATTGATGGGAAGTGACTTAATTTAAATATATAGCTATAGGGGAATAGTCCGTGCAGCTCATCCCCATCAGTCGTCGCACACTGACACAGATATCCATTGTGGCTTCTTAGTAACACAGGGGGTAACACAGGTACTTCTCTTCCTGTTATCCCCCCTTTTACCAATCAGAATGGATATATTCTCTCTGATTATCACATTTAGGGGTCGTCTTTTCTCTTTTTTTTTTTTCCCCCCTACAGGGGTGAGAAGATGAGCAGTTATGCGTCTAATCAGACCACTTGTCGACTCCATGACGCTGATGTTTACTGGCATCTGGATCACATATTTTTGGTCTGGCGATTATGTGAAGATCTGTGCATGTAGGCATAAGTGTCCTGTATGAACTCTGCAAATCTTGTACTTTTTTAGAAAGTGTTGTGCATCAGGCTGTGCTTGGGTTAGCCACAGACATGACTTTTTATGCATTTTTTACACAACATTACACTTTGATGCAAATTTGCACGAAGGCGCCCATGAGTGTGAAGTGGTGGGCGCCATTTTCACAATGTGTAATGTCTACTTTCATCAATTATATTAATATGGGGGCATAATAAAAATATGTGTATGTGAGTATAAAATATATATATATATATATATATATATATATATATATATATATATATATATATTTATTTATTTATTTATTTATTTTTTATAATTTCAGGTTTTATTTGTAGATGTCCAAGGTGTAAAAATTCTCTCTGCAGCGAAAGGGTTAAAGAGGACCTGTCTCCAGGTCATATAAGTTGAACTGGTTTATTGACCTGAATAGACGTCCCCTGAAGCTCCTCGAAGGCATTTTTAGTTCACATTGACAATAAGTCATCTGCCGCGCAGTTTATCTTGCATTCATTTATCTGGTGAGCTGATGCCCCTCTCACATCTAATCGTAATTCATCTTCATGTCTGTCACTACTGGTGAAACATTTTAGTTATCAGTTTTGACATTGCATCCCTGATTCCAGGGATGTTTTGGCCAATGTTGTGTTGACTTCCTCTATGCTAACAGGGCGTGAACTACCCTCAAGCTGCCTCACGCTGATTTGTCAGCATCAGAAGCAAGGTAGCTAGCTCCACCCCATTGCCTAACTAAAGAAAATTTGCATATAGGAAGGCCAACACAACAGTGGGCCATATCTCTGGAACAGGGGGGTAGGGGGTCCAGGAAAGCAGGTAGCATGGAGACCGTTCTAATCGGGTCAGTTAACCTTTTAAACTTAGATGAACGAGTGACCGGTCCTCTTTAAAGGGACTCAGTCACCAGTTTATCAATTCCCTATCTGCTAACTAATCTAATAGGTGCTTTGCTGCTGATAACTACAATGTGATTTGTTTTAAACAACTTTTATTATTCGCAAAGTTGTGAGCATTTTTCTAAATATGCGAATGTGGCTCTAATAGCCAAATAGGAGGTGACTTTCTTTTCACTCTGGGCGGTGTAATGTTCTCTGTATGACGCTGTCCAATCATCACACAGCTTCTCCCCCTTCCCAGCAAAACAGTGTGATCATATAGTATACAGCTTCCATTTCCGACTGTGTTTGCAACTGGTGATATCTCTGGTTGTGTCACAATCTCCTCTTTCATATGCCACCAGAACTTCTGATCTAGGTGGTCCACAGCCCGAGATATGGCTGTTTTGAAGTGATCCCCTTCCCTCCAGCCTCGGTCTCTTACACTGTGTGAAGCAGCTTCATGCTGATAGGACAGCATCAGAGGCTATGAGGAGGCTCCACCTCCGCAGAATCACTGCTGTTACCTCCCAGTTGTCTAATAAAGGCTCATTTACATATTTAGATGTAAATGCTCATAACCTTGCAAATAATAAACTTTTTTTTTTAAAACACATCACACTGTAGTTTTCAGCAGCAACGCGCCTATTAGATTAGTTAGGGGATGGGGAATTGATAAACGGATGACAGTCTCTTTAAATTTGCTAAAAAAAAATTGGATTGCTGTTAATAATGGCTGGCAGAGAACAATGGCACGTGCAGAAAGCATTGTAGATGAGCTTCTTACCTGTAGGTATATCATACTCATCATATTGTACACCACAAATTGAAATTTACCGAGGCTTCTCAAATTTGAAACTATGTGGATAAGATTTCCATTTACAAACTATAAAGCCATAAAATTTCAGTCGCTTGGAGCTGGTGTGAATATAGAGAAGAGAAAGCCAAGCAAGGAAGCAGTGTAAAAGAGCCCAGTTCAAAATCTGTTACAGGCCCCCACCTACCATGTGCCATTTATAATACTGGTGTCTTCTAATTTGGCAGGGGGCACTTGGGCCCCCTCTGTTGTACTAGGGCGTGGCTGCGACTACTACCTCTGAGCCCCTGCAAGGTAACAAAGTCTCATCTTCGTTTCCATCTGTGCACTTGGTGCAACTACATAGTATACAAATAATATATATAACAAAAATAATTTATACACACTCGCATTATACCATACTATCTCTATCGATCTATCGATCGCTCTCTCATATCTTTCTATCTATCTATCGTTCTCTCTCTCATATCTATCTATCGATCTCTCTCTCATATCTATCTATCGATCTCTCTCTCATATCGATCTCTCTCTCTCATATCGATCGATCTCTCTCTCTCTCTCTCTCTCTCATATCTATCTATCGATCTCTCTCTCTCTCTCATATCGATCTCTCTCTCTCATATCTATCTATCGATCTCTCTGTCTCTCATATCGATCTCTCTCTCATATCTATCTCTCTCTCTCTTTGGCATACATCAGAGCTTTCATGGGACCGGTTATCATGGACATAGACCGTGCCTACACAACGTTAGCTGATGTTAAGCTCTGCTTTTCTCTATGTACACAGGTCACATGACAAGCAGATTATAATAGGATTGAAATTCTGAGATTATAAAGTATATTTATTAAGTAGCAAATCACTGCCATGTTGTAGCCCTGTAATCACGCAGGGGGATTATTGACTCTTAGGCCATTTTCACACGGCAGTATTTTTGTTAGTATTTGGAAGCCAAAACCAGGAGTATAATTGACAGAGAAAGTGTAATGGAAAGAGGTTCATGTCTTCCCTGTTTTGAATCCACTCCAAGTTTGGGTTTGCAAATACTGACCAATAAACTGTTGTGTGAAAGAGGCTTAAACCAGTCCGCAAAGGTCGAGATTGTAAAGCACGCTTGGGGTCATGTGTCTACATAGACCAGAAAAAAACCCCACATTTTTAAAAAGTTGTGCAGCTACGCGGACGAACCAAGTGCACCAGAGTGAGAGCTCAGTTACATCTATACATTTTGAACCCTATTATGAGCAGCTGTCATGTGATCGCCGTCTGACCACCAGAATAGACCATGCTCTCATGTGTAGACAGGAAGTCACTTCTCCTGTGTGTCTGACTTCCTGTCAACGACCGGATTACATCATCATCAATCAAATCCCTCCTGGCAGCTCTGAGACTCCTTTCCACCCAGCGCCACACTCCTGGTCTCTCTCTGTGCCCACCATGCATATAGTCCTGCTGAAGAGAATATTTCTCCAGTATCTAAGGGAGCAGGTGTGCAGTGATAGGTGAGTCCATTCAATGATTAGTTGCAGAGTAATTAACCTCCCCTGACTCACACTGACTGTCTATACGATCTGTGAGTTCTGTGTGCAGAGAATCCAGTGTATTTCTATGAGCTACTGCACCTCACTGCCTCCTGCGTAAGGTCTCACATGAAGAATCCCATCCAGAATGACGCTACATAGGGATACACTAAGGCTACACTCAGACGAGCGTCCGTAACCTCGGACGTAAAAAACGTTTTTTCACGTCCGAGGTTACTAACTAGAGTCTATGGAGGGATACGTGACACGCAGTAAAATAGAACATGTCCTATTTCTTCACGGACCCTTCACACGCTCCGTTGAAACAACGGCCCTATTGAAATACATGAGTCCGTGTAACGGCCGTTGTTTTAACGACCATCACAAGCATGTGATACACACTCGTCTGAGCCCTAGGACTCTACAATGTGAGGACAGAAGTTTTATGTCACTGATCTATCACTGTGATCAGACTCCGCCCCCTCTGCAAAACCAGAAGCATCATGGGAAATGTAGGCTGCATTAGGAGAACCATTTTAGCGGGGAAGAAAGAACCAAGATTACGGACAACCCATAAATAGCACATCAACTACAACAGGTATACACAGGAGGCTCTATATTATGCTTTAATAATTGCCTATACTTCACTAGAACGGCAAATAAAGAAATTGCTTGAGTGCTTCTGCTTTACTTGCTTTGTTTTCTGTTTGTGGTTAAACATATTGATCATGGTCTCCACTTTAGGTGTATACATTGCGCTGCTGCTGCTGAGCATCGATTTTTCAGGCTTCTCTGCTTTTGATTCTATTAACATGATCTTGTGATATATCTCGGTAAAGAACCGCATAGAACATCAAAGAATAACTGGTTTCATCAGTCCAATTAACTTTTTACATAGAGGTCCTTACTAAAAAATTTTTACGGCTGCCAAGCTGCTTTTTCCCTTCTGCTGTCAGCACTGTGCCAATTCGACTTAGAGCTGAATTACTGAGTCATTTGGAAACCGCTTGATCCAATGTACACGCTCAGACCCAATAGTAGCTGCCGGGGGAAGTAGAACAATATTCTATACAGCACCCAGCACTCTTCTAATAAATGGTAACGGTTCATTAATCTAATAGTAAACAAACAACATGACAAATATTCGATAACTTTCAAGTGTGCCCTTTACTATAGGTGTTGTCATTTATAGATACAGCGCCGGGTGCTGCATATATTCTTTGAGTTGGCCTTTTCTAGCAGTTTGCGGGGTAGACCGTAACATGTCAAGGACCTCCCTCACGTTCTGATTTGGTTATGTTCTAATAAGACTTCCTGCACTCATAGCGGATTTGTTTTGTATTTTTTTGTTCATATTTGCCGGTGGAAAAACCACAGCGGAAGACGGTTGCCGACAAGTGGATAAAATGTAACCTTCTCCGCACTGAAATCTCAGCACGCTCATTCTGTTATGGATGTTCACTGCGGATTTCACGCTCTTCAATGTAGAAATGGATAAATCTGTAGCAAAATGGCAGCAAAGTTTTGCTGCAGGAATGCAGCAGAAATGCTGTGGATATAGTTACATAGTTACATAGTTACATAGTTAGTACGGCTGAAAAAAGACACATGTCCATCAAGTTCAACCAAGGGAAGGGAAAAGGGAAGGAAAAATTTCTACACATAGGAGCTAATATTTTTTTGTTCTAGGAAATTATCTAACCCTTTTTTAAAGCCATCTACTGTCCCTGCTGTGACCAGCTCCTGCGGTAGGCTATTCCATAAATTCACAGTTCTCACTGTAAAGAAGCCTTGTCGCCTCTGCAGCTTGAACCTTTTTTTCTCCAGACGGAGGGAGTGCCCCCTTGTTTTTTGAGGGGGTTTTACAAGGAACAGGATTTCACCATATTTTTTGTATGTGCCATTAATATATTTATATAAGTTAATCATGTCCCCCCTTAGTCTTCTTTTTTCAAGGCTAAATAGGTTTAATTCTTTCAATCTTTCCTCATAACTTAAATTCTCCATGCCCCTTATTAGCTTCGTTGCTCTTCTTTGTATTTTTTCCAACTCCAGGGCATCCTTTCTATGAACTGGAGCCCAGAACTGAACTGCATATTCTAGATGAGGCCTCACTAATGCTTTGTAAAGTGGCATTATTACATCCCTGTCCCGCGAGTCCATGCCTCTTTTAATACACGACAATATCCTGCTGGCCTTTGAAGCAGCTGATTGACACTGCATGCTGTTATTGAGTTTATGATTTACAAGTACACCCAGATCCTTCTCAACAAGTGAATCCGCCAGTGTAGCGCCCCCTAGGACATATGATGCATGCAGGTTGTTGGTACCAAGATGCATAACTTTACATTTATCTACATTAAACTTCATTTGCCAAGTGGATGCCCAAACACTCAGTTTGTTTAAATCTGCCTGTAATTCATGAACATCTTCCATAGTCTGAACTATATTACATAGCTTGGTGTCATCTGCAAAAATAGAAATAGTGCTATTAATCCCTTCCTCTATATCATTAATAAATAAGTTGAATAATAGTGGTCCCAGCACTGAACCCTGGGGTACACCACTTATAACCGGTGACCATTCAGAGAAGGAATCATTGACCACAACCCTCTGGATACGGTCCTTGAGCCAATTCTCAATCCAATTACAAACTATATTTTCTAAACCTATAGTCCTTAATTTACCCATTAGGCGTCTATGGGGGACAGTGTCAAATGCCTTTGCAAAGTCTAAAAACACTAAATCCACAGCGGCCCCTCTGTCTAGACTTCTGCTCACCTCTTCATAAAAACAGATTAGGTTAGTTTGACAACTTCTGTCCTTAGTAAAACCGTGCTGGCTGTCACTTATAATGCTATTTATTGTCACATAATCCTGTATATAGTCCCTCAATAGCCCCTCAAACATTTTCCCCACGATGGATGTTAAGCTTACTGGTCTATAATTACCCGGGGAAGACCTAGAGCCCTTTTTGAAAATAGGCACCACATTTGCCCTGCGCCAGTCCCTTGGCACTATACCAGTCACTAGAGATTCTCTGAATATTATGAAAAGGGGGACAGAAATAACTGAACTAAGCTCTTTAAGAATTCTAGGGTGTAACCCATCTGGTCCCGGGGCCTTGTGCACATTTATTTTATTTAATTTAGCTTGGACCATCTCTACATTCATCCAATTCAGTATATCAACTGATATATTAACAGCACTGGCACCGGCTACATCAGCTGCTCTTTCTTCTGTTGTATATACAGAGCTAAAGAACCCATTTAGTAACTCTGCCTTCTCTTGATCCCCTGTGATCAACTCCCCATTACCATTATCTAGGGGTCCTACATGTTCAGACCTGGGCTTTTTTGCATTTATATACTTGAAGAATTTTTTGGGATTTGCTTTACTATCCTTGGCCACCTGCCTTTCATTTTGTATTTTTGCTAATTTTATTACATTTTTACAGATTTTATTAAGCTCTTTATATTTTACAAAGGCTACAGCTGTACCCTCAGATTTGTATTTTTTAAATGCCCTTTTTTTGTCATGTATTGCCCCTTTCACAGAAGGTGTAAGCCATGTGGGGTTTAATTTGAGTCGTTTATACTTATTACCTGTAGGAATAAATTTTGCACTATAATAACTCAAAGTAGATTTGAAAATCTCCCATTTATCATTTGTTCCATTATTTGACATTAGTTCTTCCCAGTCTATATCCTGAATTGCAGCCCTCATCCTGGGGAAATTGGCTTTCTTAAAATTAAATGTTTTTGCCCTCCCAGCCTGTGGTTTGTTTTTTACAGTATAGGTAAAATGTAACTATATTGTGATCACTGTTACCGAGGTTTTCACGAACATTGACATTCCCAACAAGATCTGCATTATTAGAAATGACCAGATCCAACAGAGCTTCACCTCTAGTCGGGTCTTCCACAAACTGGCCCATAAAATTTTCCTGCAACAGGTTGAGGAAATGTCTCCCCTTTGCAGTTGAAGCCGAACCATGACACCAATTAATATCCCGGAAATTAAAATCTCCCATTATCACTACAGTACCCGCCTGTGCAGCCCGCTCCATCTGTTTATATATCTGACCTTCCATCTCCTCAGTTATATTGGGGGGTCTATAGATTACACCAAAAGTAATATGTTGCGGAAAATGCTCCTCTAATACGCTACGTGTATTGATACCCCAAAGCTGGAGTCACAAAGGACAGAAATGCTGTGGATTTTCCATGTGGAAGTTCTGGAGCGGATTACGGGTCCCAGCCATGTGGATGAGATTTGAACAAATCTCATTCACATGCTGCTGAACATTTTCCAGGCAGATATCCGAGAATGCCGTGGATTTTCGAATTTACATCATGCTCATTGTACATCGAAAAGTGTGAAATCCAGAACAGAAGACGTCAAATCCGCAGCAAAATCCTCATGTAACAAGTGTGGATTTTGCTACGGAAACACTGCGGATACACTGTGGAAATTCTGCAGCATTTCCGTCCTCTGTGAATCCAGTCTAAAGGATTGTTACCATCTGGACACAAGGGTTAGCTTATTATTTACCTCCACATTGGAGGATATTCAGGTGCAGTGCATACACCGCATCCATTTAGTTTGCTACTTATATATAGAAAATATTGGAACCAAATAAGTCTAGTCACTGGAATTGGTTGAGTGCTTTAAATAGAACGTAAGACTTATCATGATTAATAAACTGAGATTATAGGAACATCTAAGAGGTTTGTGTACAGAATGTAACAGAATAGCGCCATCTGGAGTTAATAATCATCATGAAAAAGCTTCATTTTCCGTATTTATTACAATACATATGCATGATGGGTTTTTTTACGTTCTGTTGTAAGTTTTTGTATTTCATATTGTACATAATCAAAATTCTTCTTCAAGGTCGTTCTCGATTGCATATCTGTGGGTTTGTATACCTGCAGTATGGTCACCAGTCCAGTCCTTGCGTTCAGTTGATTAAATAATATTCTAAGCACGTTCTGAGATTGAGTCATTTCCGTTCCAAGAAGCTCCTATATGGATTATTGTAAAGTTAATTCCCTTCACTGAGGCTGCTTGAGTGAGTTCAACTTGATTATGGAACCCGGCTACCAGCTAGAAATCTCATAAAAGCTCCACAACAAAAAGAACGCTGACGACTCTTTTCTGTGCTCCGCTCATAATTGGTCATTGCTTGCCGAAATCTGCTGAGTACAATTGGATCTTTTTTTTTCCCCTCTACCATGAACATTTTGTTATAACTAACCCCCGTGTGTGTGTGTGTGTGTGTGTGTGTGTGTGTACGTGTGTATATATATATATATATGTGTGTGTGTGTGTGTATATGTATATATATATATATATATATATATATATATGAGAGAGTTTATTTATTTATTGGCTGCTGCAGATTTTGCTAACTGCGCTAATTTGCCACATGTTAATCCACCCTAAGGGGGGGCTTACCCTTAATGCCTAACTAATCCGATTTTTAAGGTTGACTCCACATTTAGATGCCCGTTACATTTTATATATATATATATATATATATATATATATATATATATATATATATATATATATATACATACATATACATGAAGAAATAGACGCAGCACTCCAGGAGTAGTTGCAAAAACGAATTGTGCTTTATTAACCCATGTACAAAATTTGCTATGTTCAGTCCTCTCAGCAGGACCTTTCACAAGGGTTTGCTTGAGAAAGGTCCTGCTGAGAGGATTGAAACGTAGCAATTTTTGTACATGGGTTAATAAACCACAATTCGTTTTTGCAACTACTCCTGGAGTGCTGCGTCTATTTCTTCACTTGTGTATCTAAAAAGGACCGTGTGGATGATGGTCAAGGACGCATAGCACCTTACTACTTTATTTCTTTGAAGTGCTGCTTTTTTCTACTATATATATATATATATATATATATATATATATATATGTATAGAGAAAGGGAGGAAACCTCCAGCTCACCGGTTCTGCGTCTCCAGAAGTATCGCTCGGATCCCCGCGACGGCCCGCGGTGTATATTGCAAGAAAAAAGGAAAGGATGATCCAGCCCTGATGATAGTTTAAAAGGGAAAGACGATTCCCATGTTTATTGGAAAAATCATTAAAATTGGAGAGGAGACGCAGTCTCAAGGCAGGAGTAATCAGGGTATGTACCCAAGCCTACGCGTTTCGAACGCAGACTGCGTTCTTAATCATGGCAAAAGAAGAATTTTAATGATTTTTCCAATAAACATGGGAATCGTCTTTCCCTTTTAAACTATCAGCGCTGGATCATCCTTTCCTTTTTTCTTTATATATATATATGTATGTATGTGTGTGTGTGTGTGTGTGTGTGTGTGTGTGTGTGTGTGTGTGTGTGTATATATATATATATAATATAAAATTTTTATTTATTTTTTTAAGTTGAGAGCTAAGGGCCTGCTCACATCGGTCGGACTTTGAGTTGCATGCTCTGTCAGTGGAGCAGAATGACTGGTTCTATTGTAAGACTTAACACCATCGGCGGCCGACGGAACTCATTAACTTTAATGTGTTCAGTAGGTTTTTCTGTCGGAGTGTTTGTGGTTTTAGCAGAAACCATAGCGCAGCATGCCGCACTACGGTTTCTGTTACTTTCGGCAGAATCTGCGACGGTGACCCCTAACGGAGCCTCCAATGCAGATGTGCACAGTGGCACCAGCTATTACATAATTAATATATAAAACCATACTTCAGCTGGATAACCGCAAAATGTCCCCACAAGTGTTACCTATGGAAGCCACATTCATATTTTCTCATTCACTCAAGTACTCTGCACCAGGACCCTATTTACAGTGTATAATTCGTCTTCTGATACCTTGGTTATTAATGTGTAGATTTAGGAGCAATAATTTGTACACATATTCTGTAGATTTAGTGCAGATAACGGCAATGTATAACCTTAGCTATCGTTCACTACACGAGAATTGAGGGCATTCATTCATTCATTCGTCCGTTCATTCATGTAGAAGTAGCAGAGCTGAATTTTTCTTTTATCTCCTTTAAGGCTGCAGTCTTTGTGCTTCATTCTAAAGTTCTTCTTACATGGCCCTACATGGGCCGTGTAAATGAGCGCTGATCAAGGAGACGGCTCGTTGATCGGCTCTCGTTTGCTCCTTTCACAAGGAGCTACAGTATGTATGGGGACGAGCGCTCGTTACTAAGATTGCTCGTCCCCATACGTTTCCATCATGTCGGCAGAGCGTCTCCCTGTTTTCACATCGGGGAACATCGGGTAGTCAACATAAACATTAGATCGTCATCTATAGAAATGTTATACCTTTATTTATGGACAATTTGAAAGGTGGTGTTACACGGCCAGATTTCCTGTCCGGCCAGCACGTTATTCGTCGGCCATTTAGGTCCGTTTAAATAGAGTAATGGTCAGAATGTATGGGAACAAACGACCATTAATTAGATCTTGTCCTTCTAGATTTTGCATCTTGTCGGCAGCACATCTGTTAAAATGGGGAGATATGCTGGTGACAAGCGACTGGTTTTTTTGGCTGCATAAAAGATGTGATACGCCGACAAACAAGCGTTTGCTTCTTTATCAGCAGATCGCTGCCCTGTTTACACAGGGCAATGATTTGGAATGAGCGTTCGTACAAGTGTATGTTCACCCGATCATTGGCCTTGGTAAAAGGGCCTTAAAGAGGCGCTGTCACCACATTATAAGTGCCCTATCTCTTACATAATGAGATCGGCGCTGTAATGTAGGTAACAGCAGTGGTTTTTATTTAGAAAAACGATCTATTTTCATCAAGTTATGAGCGATTTTAGATTTATGCTAATGGCTTTCCTAATAGACAACTGGGCGTGTTTTTACTTTTGACCAAGTGGGCGTCGTGGAGAGAAGTGTATGACGCTGACCAATCAGTGACCAATCAGCGTCATACACTTCTCTCCATTCAGGTAATCAGCACATAGTGATCCCGCGTTGTTCACTATGAGCAGTCACATACACACACATTAACGTTACTGAAGTGTCTTGAGAGTGAAGAGACATCACCTCCAGCCAGGACGGGATGTCTATTCACAATCCCGACACTTCGGTAACGTTTGTGTGGGACTTACAGCAGAGCAAGCGTGATCTTGCTGTAAGCTGTCATTTACAGCGAGATTACGCTTGCTGTTCTGTAAGTCCCACACAAACGTCACTGAAGTGTCGGGATTGTGAATAGACATCCCGTCCTGGTTGGAGGTGAGTATCGTCCACAAAAGCCGACACCTTGCTATCAATCTCATCTACAAGGTCATTAATAAAGAGATTAAAAAGAATTGGGCCTAACTCAGATCATTGTGGTACCCCCACTGCTGACTTCAGCCCATTTTGAGTAAGAACAATTTTTAATGACTCTCTTATACATATGCAGGTAATTTAATATATCAATAAGCTGGCTTTAAGGAAGAAAAAGGCTTTGCTTTTTTTTTCCCATTGGCTTTTGACAAGCTCTACTTATTGCTCCCCAAACTGTTCATTTCTACAATACACCGTTTATTACAGCAGTCTATTAACCCCTTAATGACCAGCCCATTTTAGGCCTTAATGACCAAGCTATTTTATTCGTTTTTCTATAGTCGCATTCAAAGAGCTATAACGTTTTTATTTTTCCGTCTACATAGCTGTATGAGGACTTGTTTTTTGTGGGATTAGTTGTGCTTTTTAATGGCACCATTTTTGGGTACATATAATTTTTATATTAACTTTTATTAACCTTTTTGGGGGGGATTATAAAAAAAACCTGAAATTCCGCCATTGTTCTATGCGTTTTTAAATTGACGCTGTTCACTATACGTAAATAACATGTTACCTTTATTCTATGGGTCGGTACGATTACGGCGATACCACATATGTGGAGGTTTTTTTATGTTTTACGACTTTTGCACAATAAAAACACTTTTGAACTAAAATTATTTGTATTTGCATCGTCGCTTTCCAAGAGGCGTAATTTTTTTATTTTTCCATCAATGTAGTGATTTTTTGGGCTTGTTTTCTGCGGGACAAGACATAGTTTTGAATGGTACTGTTTTGGGGTACATGGGACTTATTGATTCATTTTTATTATTACTTTTTTGGGGGGCAATGGAAAAAAATTGCAATTTCGCCATAGTTTTTTGCGTTTTTTTTTTTTACGGTGTTCACTTTGTGGTTTAAATTACATATTAACTTTATTAATGGAGTCATTACGGTCGCGGCGATACCACATATGTGTACTTTTTTTTTTTTTTTTACACTTTTACTAAATAAAACCACTTTTTATGGAAAAAAATGGTTTTATTTATTTTTTTACTGTCATTTTTATTATTAATCTTTATTTCACTTTGATGACTTATTTTATTAGTCCCACTAGGGGACTTTACTGTGCGATGTTCCGATCGCTGCTATAATGCTCTGGTATACTTCGTATACCAGAGCATTATTGCCTGTCAGTGTAAATCTGACAGGCAATCTGTTAGGACGTGCCTCCGGCGCGTCCTAAAAGGCATATGTCCAGTGCAGACCTGGGGGCTTTTATCAGTCCCCCGGCTGCCATGACACCCCATCGGAGACCCGCGATTGCATTCGCGGGCCGCTGATGGGTGACAGAGGGAGCGCACTCCCTCTGTAAACAAGTTAAATGCCGCGGTCGCTATTGACGGCGGCATTTAACGGGTTAAACGGCCGCGATCGAAGTAAACTTCGATCGCGGGCGTTGGAGCAGGAGCTCAGCTGTCATCAGACAGCAGAGCCCCGGCTCCTGCCTGCACGGGAGACCCGTGCAGGACTTAGACTAGGCTGACGTGAAAAGGCGTCAGCCTAGCCTAAAGCCCATTAGTGAATCACGTAAAAAGGCGTATTAGTGGTCACTAAGGGGTTAAGTATCCAGCAGGACAATGGAGGGAGGTTCCTGATCAGTAGAGGAAATATCATTATAAATTGATATTTTAGGGTGCGGTAGATGGTAGTTTCAGGAACTCGCAGGGAGGTAGTGTTCCGTCTTATTCATAGAGCATGTTATGCCTTTAATTTATCTTTTGAAAAATATTCTAGGTTAAAAGAGAAAATGTCCAAAATGTGGTTTAGAAGGTGCTAATCTGTATCACTTTTTCTGAGAATGTCCTAAAATAGTAGTTTTCTGGAGGGGGTATTATCTCTTCTATACTAGATTATGACTAGTAGAATAAAAGAGGACCCATGGTATAATGATTTTATGAGGTTTCCTTGGTGACTCCACCATCAGTAATATCTCAGGCCACAATAACTACTAAAACAATGGATTCATACAAAACCACCTGATCTAGGCCCATTGCAGGAGTCACTTTGGAAGCTCATGTATTTACAAAAGTTGGAGGTAGAAAGGGCAGGAGGAGATCAATTTTTTAAATATATTTTTTTCAAGTGTTGGGGGCCTTTATATAGCGAAGATGATTTGAAATGAAGATAAGCATCATTTTGATGGAATGGTTACATATGTATTTGGGCCCTGTAGATTAGGTGGTCTGATCAACAAAAGCTTTCTTTGTTATAATTGTAGTTGTCGATGGGAGGACGTGAGCCCCTAGACACAAGAGGGAGGTGTTTTTCTATAATGTTTTTCATACATGGAAACGTATCTTTATAATGTTTTGCACAAAGTTTTTTTTGGGGTTTTTCTTAAAATAAAATGTTTAAAAAAAAAATTAGTCAGTCCTCAACGTTTTAAAGAGGCTCTGTCACCAGATTTTGCAACCCCTATCTCCTATTGCAGCAGATCGGCGCTGCAATGGAGATAAGAGTAACGGATTGTTTTTTCAAAAACGAGCATTTTTGGCCAAGTTATGACCATTTTTATATTTATGCAAATGAAGCTTTCTAAAGTACAACTGGGCGTGTATTATGTGTGTACATCGGGGCGTTTTTACTTCTTTTGCTAGCTGGGCGTTGTGAATAGAAGTGTATGATGCTGACGAATCAGCATCATCCACTTCTCTTCGTTAACACCCAGCTTCTGGCAGTGCACAGACACACAGCGTGTTCTCGAGAGATCACGCTGTGACGTCACTTCCTGCCCCAGGTCCTGCATCGTGTCGGACGAGCGAGGACACATCGGCACCAGGCAACAGAGGCTACATCGACTTACCTGCAAACGCCGATGCTGCTGCAGAATGAACTGTAGCCTCTGTCGCCTGGTGCCGATGTGTCCTCGCTCGTCCGACACGATACAGGACCTGGGGCAGGAAGTGACGTCACAGCGTGATCTCTCGAGAACACGCTGTGTGTCTGCACTGCCAGAAGCTGGGTGTTAACGAAGAGAAGTGGATGATGCTGATTCGTCAGCATCATACACTTTTATTCACAACGCCCAGCTAGTAAAAGAAGTAAAAACGCCCAGATGTACACACACAATACACGCCCAGTTGTACATAACTTTAAACATGCCCAGTTGTACTTAAGAAAGGCTCATTTGCATAAATATAAAAATGGTCATAACTTGGCCAAAAATGCTCATTTTGAAAAAAAAAAAACGTCACTCTTATCTACATTGCAGCGCCGATCTGCTGCAATACGAGATAGGGGTTGCAAAATCTGGTGACAGAGCCTCTTTAAATGCTTTTTGCCTTATTATATTCAGTACATCCCTATTCAGTCTTGAATTGGGGTGAAAAACGTATATATATTTTAACACATTCAGCTGACATAGGGGAGATTTATCAAAACCACTGCAAACAAAAAGTGCAACATTTCAACCAGAGCACAGCTCCCATTTTCTCAGACTTTTTTTTTTTTTCATAAAAGCCGCAACCTGATTGGTTCACTTTTCATTTGATAAATCTATTTAGGGCTTATTTTTCAGACATTTGTTTAAATTGGTCTAATACGTTATATCATAACCTTTTCATCAGACTGTATATTACACTGGAACACATGGTTTTATGCAGTATATTCCAGCCATATTTGATAAGAAAGTCATCCTTCCGTTCATTAACCCTAGAGGTGAGAAATGTTCAGTAATCATTTAGTACGGGTTCAGTTTCCAGACATAAACAGGAACGGATACTCTTTAAGAATGGCCTGCTATTTATAGATACTGGAAGCGCATAGGATCCTGCTGCCTCGGCCTAGCAATCTGGCTTGTTTTCGCCTGTGTGCAGCTTGAATAGTCTTGTGCGAACAGTCCTACATACAATACAACACTTATTTTATATCTATAATATTCTTTCTAGGTCGTGAAGGGATTGTTATATGCCGGCAGGAAAAATATATAAGGAGCTGCTCTATCTGGAGCCATCAGTCACTGCACATGTCTTCATTTGTTCTGCGCTGCAAACCTGGAACATGCATTTTCCTGAAGACAAGGATGTATGTCGTGTAGGTCTCCACAGGAAGGAGGAGGAAGCGGAGGAGGCAGAGAATGAGCACTTACAGGAAAGTCAGTGTTGTCTAGAATAAACGAGAAGGGAAATTATAGGGATTATAATACTAACGAACAATATATCATGAGAGAAAAATCACTCTCCCCATCCCCGAAAAGCTGTTTCTGTGGGACATCCTGTATCTATGGTTCCTTTTTTACAGGAAAATACAACCACTAAAACTCCGGATATTAAAGGACCGCTGACATTACAATTAAAGTCTCAGGTCTCATGTTTAGAAATGGTATCTTGTCTATATATTTAAAGATTATAAAACGGGGGCTGCTTTATTTTTTTTCCTCCACAGAAACCGCGCCACTTTTGTTCATGGGCTAAGACTGGTATTGCAGCGAATCCTCATTCAAGTGAATAGGGCTGTGCTGCCTAACCAGATAATTCGTCAGGAAGTGGGCTGTTTTTGCAAACAAAAGCAGACCCTTTAATTAGTTCTTGTAGGCAATGCTAAAATACACAAGTGTGGTCTAGTGTTGGACAATCCCTATTTTATGTTCTTTAAGGCCAGGATCACAAACCATGCCACAAAAACTGTGTGTGATCCTGGCCTTAACCAAAGTAAAGGCCTCTTTAATATTTCTGTCTAAGACTGACTCTGTCCACATTATCAAGTTGCATGTAAGCAGTTAGACAGAAAGGGGGTGCCCTTCTTCATCCCATTGCCCCCCTCTCTCGACGCAATGCATTGTCATGGAAGCCAGGGGCCTACTGAAGAATCTCAGTTCAGCCATGTTAGGCCCCATGCACACGAACGTGCTTTTGCGGCCGCAATTCCCCCTAAAATCCACGGGAGAATTGAGGCCCCATTCATTTCTATGGGGCTATGCACACGACCGTAGTTTTTACGGTCTGTGCATGGCTCGGGAGCCCGCACCGCAGGAAGAACGGACATGTCTTATTACGGCCGTCTTCTGCGGCCCGGGCTCATTGAAAATAATGGTTGTGGCCATGTGCATTGCCCGCGATTTGCGAGCGTCTTGTGGCTGACAGTCTGCTGCCGGCCGACCCGAAAATCACAGGCGTGCACATGGCTACGGTCGTGTGCATGAGGCCTTAGTCCTCCCATTAGGCCCCTAATTGGAGGACTCAAAATGCAAAATACACTGCAGTACATAAATACTGCAGTGTATAGTACCAGCGATCAAATGGTCGAATGTTCAAGTACCCTAGTGGACAATAAAAAATATCTAAATACATTTTTAAAGTTTTCAAGAATATATAAAAAAAATTGAAAGCTAAAAAAAACACGTTCCTCTATTTCCATCAAATAACGTAAACAATAAAAAAATAAACATAACTAGTATCGCCGCGTCCGTAAAAGTCTGAGCTATTACAATATAACTATAATAATCCCATATGATGATGGCAGTTAAAAAATAAATAAAAGTAATTCTGCTTGGTTGTTCTTTTTTTGTGACCTTACCTCCCAAAAAAAGTGATTCAAACTTGCCAATAAATACTAGAACTTGCCCTGCAGAAAACAAACCCTCCCTGAGAAAACCAGCACTGGACCGAAAAATAAAAATCGTTTTTTAGAAGTCTCAGAATATGGTGACACAAAACTATTTTTTTAACAAATTGTTTTTCTTTGTAAAAGTAGAATATCATGGGAAAAAAACCCTGTATAAATTTGGTATCGCCGTATCGCATAGACCAGCAGAATAACCTGTCATTTTTACATCACAGGGAATGTCGTAAAAATAAAACCGAAGAACATTCGAGGAATTGCTGTCTTTTTTTTTTTTTTTTTTTCCCCATTCCACCCCACAAAATTTCGACAGAAAAATGAAAAAAGTTATGGGTCTTGAAGGCGGGAACGTAAAAACTAAAATTAAAAAACAACTTGTGCCAATTCTTTTGTGCAAAATACTGCTGTGAAGTACGCCAGCCATGAGATGGCATAAAAAAAGGTTCTAACATATGTAGCAAGTTACGCCAAACTTATCATACAGCGTGCACCACTGTGATAAATTTGGCACAGTTTCTGCCTGTCTGATCTAGGTTTACACAGTCTACGTTTAGAACAGTATTGATAAATTTGCCCCATTTATCTCTTTACAATGGCGCCTGTCAAGGGGTGGGATATACTATGCAGCAAGTGAACAGTCCGTTCTTGAAGTTGATGTTAAAAGTAGGAAAAATATAACGGCAGGTGGTATGCAGAGGTTGGTATCTACCAAAAGTGTGAACCGGCAACATGGTCATGGGTGCCCAAGGCTCATTGATGCTCATTAATTTTGGCTATGATGGAAAGTGTCAGAATAGTTTTATGTGAGCCCGTCTTCAGTCTGATGAGGGGAACGGATCACAGCTGTAGGTGCAGAGCGCTCGGCTGAGCACTTCTGCCTTTTTTTTTATTTTTGGACACTCCACTGATCAAAACTTATGTCTCTGTCATATGAAAAGTTTTCTGAGTACAGTTCTACTCTTTAAAGAATCTGCTGTTAACGTAGAGGAAAAATAAAGGCACTATATTAGATAAGTATTGCAGCTTATTGCATGAACATTCTAACAATCGTATGGCAAAGTCCTCTAAGTTAAATAATTATTTTTTTTTAAATATTAAAAAATAAAGTTCTAAAACCTTTTTCACAAAAAGATGATGAAAGGAAGCAATAAATAGAAGAAAACATAATTGGTATTGCCACGTCTGTAAAAAGTCTGAACTAGTAAAATATCACATTATTTGACCCACTGGGTGAACTCCGTAGAAAAAAAAAAGCATTGCTGTTTTTTCGTTGCCTCTCCTCCTAAGAAAATGGAAACAAAAGGTGATCAAGTCATAAGTACCACAAAACAGTACCAACAAAAACTACAGCTCACTCTGCAAAAACCAACCTTTTACACGAACCATCGACAGAAAAATAAAAACGTTATGGCTCTCAGAATATGGTGACACAAAACCTATTTTTTTTTAACAAATTGTTTTTCTTTTGTAAAAGTAGAATAACATGGAAAAAAAAAACCTGTATAAATTTGGTATCGCCGTATGGGTATGTTCACACGGCTTATTTTCAGCAGAACGACTCCAAACATCTGCCCATTGATTTCACTGGGAAAAACGGCATTCTGTTCCGACGGGCCATTTTTTTACACGCCCGTCTTGTAAAACGGCCGCATAAGAAATGGCTGCGAAAAAGAAGTGCAGGTCTTAGACTCTATTGAAAACCGCTCCAAAAGGGCCGTGAAAAACGCGAGTGGCTTAAAAAAACGTCTGAAAATCAGGAGCTGTTTCCCCTTCAAAACAGCTCCGTATTTTCAGACGTTTTTGGTTAAGCGTGTGAACAATCCCTAACTGTTGACCCGCAGCATAAAGTTAACATGTAAGGCTCTGTTCACCTCTGCGTTGGGGTCCTGTTTGGACGTTCCGTCATAGGTTTCAGTCAGAACTGGACCCTGAGCAGACACAAACTGACACAGATGAAAACCAGAGGTTTCCTTCTCCATCACCATTGATTTCAATGGTGACGGAGCCGGTGCCCGTGGTTTCCGTTTGTCTCTTTTGTGCACCGCGATGGCGTGTTTAAGGGGGCGCCCCCTGGTTCTAACAATTTATATACTGCGGTCGTGTTTGACCGCAGCATTTAAGGTGTTAATCGGGCGGAATCAAAGTGATCCTTGATTCCGCCGGTTGCATTGAGTTGTCGGCTGTGTAACACAGCCCTCACCCACTGTGTATGGCACGAGTTCAGCCGTGAGCACGCTCCATACTTCCCCCTTAACTGCTTCCGTGTACCAGTACGTGGCATGTTTTATGGGGTTAAATGTGGAAAGCTGCATTATTTTTAGGGCATGCTATGAATTTTAAAATCAAAGGGTGATAAATGTCCCACCACTGGGACTCCATACAAGTACTATTACAGGGGTACTGAGTCGCCGTTCCGTTGCTGTTCCTTACAGCTCTATGGCTCTCACTTCCTGTTAGAGTTGTATAAGACAGAATTGTGCATACATGGCGATCCATACAATTCCTCCTCAGCACAGGTGTACTGATGTGGATGAAAGGGGTCCCCCATATTAATGATGCAGTGAATGGGGCTGAGCTGCAATACCATACACAACCTGTTGACAGAAGTGGTGCTGTTTTTTGCTGAAAAGCATCCATGTTTCAATAATCCTGGACAACTCCTCTAAGGCAAGATTTCCCAAAAAGCATAATCCTTTAGTAACCCATAAATTCCAGTCCTGGCGGGTCTCAGAGGGGCGGGTAAGAATTCCGATTTTACACAATGTACATGGTCCATGTTCTTGAAACATCCTGTCTATGTTATGAGGATGGCAGGCTTTTGAGTTTTTGTACATCATTCATTTCTACTAATCTCTAATGCAACGGCTTGTAATGAGCAGATGATCTCCGCTAGGCCAAGCCTAATATGACATGCATGACTTTCTGAAGATATTGAGAATTAATTGGGAATATGATTCTTACTTTTTCATTATAATAGATGTATTTCCACTGTTCCTTGGTGTCATTCTATGAAAGTTCAGCTGAGAATAACCTCATACTGCCGGCATAACTGATGTATAATTAAGTGTCTGACCGTGCGCGCACCACTCATACTGAGTGTTCCTGTGTGTGGATTTTTACGTGTTTTTTCTTTTTCTCCTGTCGTAATTAAGAGTCAGAGTATTATCATAGTGTAAGATACGTTACAGCTCGTGTTCATAGCCTGTCATGTAATTATCAGCTGCCAGGGTCTGGATATGGACCAGATCTGGATGTGTATGTGTGAAGCCCTGTCAAGTTGCATGTTCTGCTGATTATAATAGGTTATTACAAACTGTGCAGGGAAAAAAAAATGTAAAAACGTATTTAAAAGAAGCACTCAAGGATTAGTTTTTTTTTTTGACTATTACTTACTTTTGATGTGATGAAACCAGTTCTGCAATTGCTACCTTCCATGCTGTGTACTCCGCACTTCATTTCTGCCTGTCTGATCACGTGACCCCCGCCTCTGACAATGCTCTGGCGACAGAGATTAATGTTTTTACTGGCGGTCAGTCTCGCCCTGCGTCCCCTGGCTTTCCGTGAATTACTGCATGACGTGCCTGTAACGTCTATGGCCACGGCCCTTCGTTCTGACTTAAACCTCGACGGCCGTGGCCATGGACATCCTACCTGTGTGCAGCATCGTCCTCCTGTGAGGCACTGGCACTAATTTCCGGACATCGAGACTGTCTCCGGAGGATGCCTGCACGGTCTTAAATGGCCAGTGCACGCATATTGCAGGAAGTCTGCAATGTAGCCCAGGATGCCCTGGGCTATAAAAAGGGCTCTGCCCTCTTGCTCTTTGCCAGTTCGTTGTTTGTTACCCGAAGTTTATCATGCTAATGGTCTCCCAGTGTCTTCCAGTTTCCCAGTGTACTTTGTCCCTGTATCTCGTATCCTGTTTCCGTGTTACACAGTTCTAGTGGCGTGCTGTTGCCGTGTTGTGCTGCAGTCTATGCCTGTTTTGCTACGCCTCACCTGACGTCTTCCCGCCGCCTGGTCCCAGACGTGCCTGCCTTGCTACTGTCTACGTTGCCTCAGGTATCCTCACTGAACTATTGAACTCTGTACTTTACCTGTTTGGCCAGCTGCCATCCCGCTATGCGGTACGGCCCAGTGGGTCCACACCCCGCATTGTGACAGTGCCCTGTAGGTAATCCCTGCCCGCTCCTCCTGCTTCCACCTTTCTCCACCCTGCTTCTCTCATTCTTGTCCCCTCTCCGCCCATTCTCCTTCCCTCTGTAGCAAAACTGACTGACTCTCTGCATCACAGGCCGTGGAGCAGCCTCGGACCTGTAGAAAACCGGCCCTGACATGCTATAGCATAGGCAGGTATAGGGTGCTGCTTCCTTTTCTGAGAACAAGGCCTGGGAGATGGACAAGATGGCGGACGGATCCAAGAATCATTCATTAGGAAAAAAGTATTGCAGATTACAGCGGTTATATTAACTTACCAACATCACATGCCCTAAGGTGAATGTATTGCGTAAAAAATAATACCCAATGCTTTTTTAATGCAACGATACTCTAAACTTCATTATAGTCGGAAGAACATAAAATTTGTTTCTGCAAAGGTTTGAGCATCCAAGCCGTCAATACTTGGTAACCCCCCATTTGGCAGAAATTACAGCCTCCAAAATCATCTTGAAATCATATAACTGTCTTTGTACTCTTGATTTAGCATTCTTTCTTACTCTTCTTGCAGAATGCTTCTAGTTTAGAAAAATTCTTTGGTTGTCTTGCATTTCCAGCATGTTTTGAGACCTACTTACAGATTTTAAGTAATAGTCTAGTCTTCAGACTGTGAAGGATATTGCAAACATGTAAGATAGATGTCGCTCATCTGACCAATGTCTTGCCTGATTCTTGAACACATTGGTTCAGCTTGCATGTTTACATCAACAGCTGTCAGATATGTCCCCCATCTTCTGGGGGAACAAAGGATTCAATATTTCAAAATATCACATGCCTATTCCTTGTTTCTCCCCATGGCAAAAATGGGGGAAAGTTGGGCTGCATACATACATAATTAGATCATCTGCTGATTTAACCAAATTGGGAGGATTGGATCAAGTTTATCTAATGTGTACTGCCAGATGTAATCTTTTTTTTTTTTTTTCTTTGAAGTATTTTAAGGTTTATTTTTGAAGTATGTTTTGGATACTTTTATTGTAATATCCAACCTCTTCTTTTTCTTTTTTTAGTTTAAATTTCCTCACGGACTGTGCTGCGTCCGTCAGACATCCTTCGGCAGACCTGGCATCGTCTTGTATTACATGGCTGCCTATTCATTTGAATGGGCACCAAATAATACTACTGGTCCCCTGCAGTGGCTGCTGAAAGGGAAATGTTTGGCCATCCGCAGCTTCCCCCAGCTATATTGGCTAAGTGCCGGACTGCTTACTATTAAGAATGGATTGCACAGTTGTGACAATCCCTTCAAGTTTGTATCCATCCATGTTAACTTCATTCAAGAATTAAACAGAGCTTGTAATGTGACAGACTATGCCCAAACTTTTGCATAATAGTCTCAAATGCAGGACAAGTGGTAGGCTATTGATGAGCAGTGTCAGGAACAGATCTCTAGATGACTGCAGGGTTAGCCTAAGGCCTCTTTCACACGACAGTGAAAAACGGCCATGTGATGGCCGTCCTTTTAACGGCTTTCACATGGCCGTTTTCAGAACAATGATGTTCTATGGGTGCATTCACACGGCCGTTTTTTTAACGGCCCGTGAATAATGGCCGTCAAAAAATAGGACATGTCCTATTTTTGGCCGTTTTAACGGCCTGACGGCCCCCATAGAAGTCAATGGATCCGTTTTTAACGGCTGTCAATACATGTAACAACCGTTAAAAACGGATCTGTTACATGGGGACTGGCAAGGGAACTACTAGTTCCCTTGCTGGCTATCGTTGGCATACTCACGTTTGCGGTTCTTCTTCAGGTGTGGTCACTCGTCTGTGGTCACTCGGGTTTGAAGGCGCCTCGATGACGTCACCGCCCCGTCGCACTGCCTTGCCAGATCCCGTGCAGACGAGTGACCACAAGTGAAGAAGAGGAGAGACGGCGCTGCACCCGTGAGTATGTGGCACGATCTATAGGCAGGCTGGTGTGGCATCTACAGGGAGGCTGGTTTGGCATCATGTACAGGGAGGCTGGTGTGGCATTTACAGGGAGGCTGGTGTGGCATCTACAGGGAGGCTGGTTTGGCATCATGTACAGGGAGGCTGGTGTGGCATTTACAGGGAGGCTGGTGTGGCATCTACAGGGAGGCTGGTGTGGCATCTACAGGGAGGCTGGTGTGGCATCTACAGGGAGGCTGGTGTGGCATCTACAAGGAGGCTGGTGTGGTATCTACAAGGAGGCTGGTGTGGCATCTACAAGGAGGCTGGTGTGGCATCTACAAGGAGGCTGGTGTGGCATCATCTACAGGGAGGTGTGTGGCATCATCTACAGGGGGCGTGTGGCATCATATACAGGGAGGCGTGTGGCATCATATACAGGGAGGCGTGTGGCATCATATACAGGGAGGCGTGTGGCATCTACAGGGAGGCGTGTGGCATCTACAGGGAGGCGTGTGGCATCATATACAGGGAGGCGCGTGGCATCATCTACAGGGAGGCGCGTGGCATCATCTACAGGGAGGCGCGTGGCATCATCTACAGGGAGGCGCGTGGCATCATATACAGGGAGGCGCGTGGCATCATATACAGGGAGGCGTGTGGCATCATATACAGGGAGGCTGTAAATAGTGTCTAGGTGAACATGTGACCTTCCTTTGGTTGTTTTCAGGGGGTTGGGACAAAAAAAGCCTGACCAATGAAATTCATCAGTTTTTTTAACGGCCATGAAAAACTGATGCAAAATGGATGTCAAACGGCCATTAAAAACGGACAGACGGACTTGAAATGGATGAAAATTTAGAGACAAACTGATGCAAAATGGCCATGAAAAACTGACAGTTGATCAGTTTTAAATGGACATTTTTTTTCACTGTCGTGTGAATAAGGCCTAAGGGTGCAGGGTTTCAAGGTTTGTTTTTTTTTGTTTTTGTTTTTTTTTGCAAATGTCCAGTAATTGTTAAAAAAAACAAAAACACATATATGGCAATACACTGTATTTCCGTATATAGAAAAGTTTTATCAGTCTCTTCTTTTTTTTAGGTGTTTGTTCCTTTCTGAGCTGCATGTTTAACTATTGAAAAGTACTGCAGGGAACCAAGCAGAGCCTTGCGGATTATGGAAGACAATCGCCTGCCGACAGGCTGCCAACAAGATTACAAGCAAGTTCTGGCAAACTGAGCGCAAAGGCAATTGCCTGTCGTCACTTTTTATTTTACAGTTGCAGAAGGCACTAGGGGATTAAAAATGCCCCTTATGTAACCTCTGTGCCTCTGTTTTCACTTGAAGTCATATAGTTTGTTTCACTGCAAGGTTTCATTGAGGAAATAATCATGCTCATGGCTATGGTGTAACAATGCACAAGGACTGAACCGTAGCTCTAGCTTCTTCTGGCTGGTTTTCAATACCCCCTAAGGCCTCATGCACACGACCGTAGTGTTTTTCTGGTCCGCAAATTCCAGGACCGTGTTCCGTGAAATGTCATCCGCAGTTCATCCGTATGTCCTCCGCAGTTCATCCGTATGTAATCCGCAAAATGCGGATGAAAAATAAAAAGCCTAGGTAAAACATGATGACGACAGAACTCATTCCCGGTCGTCGCCTAGCAACACTTCCGCAAATCCGCAAAACTGCGGATGACACACGGCGGTGTATCCGCAATTTCCACGGGCCCATTGACTTCTATTGGCATGTCCGCACCGCATTTGCGGCCCATAATAGGACATGTCCGTAGTTTCTGCGGCACGGATGTGCGGACATGCGGAGAGCCGTGAAAACACGGATAGTGTGTATGGGCCCATAGAAATGAATGGGTCCGCAATTTACCCGTGGATTTGCGGTTGAATTGCGGACGCAAAAACACGGTCGTGTGCATGAGGCCTAAGGCTGCTTTCACATGAGCGTAAAACAGGTTCTTTTTTGGCGCCTGTCTTACAGACGTAATACCCGAACCTCCCGCGATTCATCAGACTTCGGGTGCTTTAACTCCGGTTCCAGTTGTTGTTTCTGTAATAAAGACACCCTTATCGGAAGTGAAAGCTGATTGGGCTCTAGGGACAACAAGGGCAATTTTTGTAAGATAGGTTAAACATGAGGCCTAGTAAAACTATTCGTTTCTATTGAAGCTTACCATGGGTAACACAAACTTTTTTAAACCACTCACTGCAGCCGGTTTTGACCTTTTTATAAAGCTGTGATTTATTTTATTATTTTTTTATTTTTTTTTAGATCCCCACCTTCCGAGACCCATCACTTTTTTTTTTTCTTTTCCATTGATATTTCTAATGGCATCATTTTTGGGTACATATAACTTAGGCCCCATGCACACAACCATAGAATTTATCCGTAATTATGGACCGTAATTACGGACCCATTCATTTCTATTGGCCACGTACACTTTGGGAAGCTGTCCGTGCCATAGAAAGGCTCTGCAAAAGATAGGACATGTCCTATTTCTGCTTTTACGGACCGTGCTTCCACACTTTATAATGGGAGCACAACCCGCAAATACGGGTGGCTGCTCGTAACAGTCCATGGCCGGCCGTGTCCATAATCCCGGACCGTGATTACGGACACGGTAGTCTGCAGACGTCCTTAATGATGAACTTTTATTAACGCTTTCTGGACAAAATGGAAAAAGACTGCGAATAAGACATTGTTTTTTTGCGTTTTAAATTTGCACATTGCACCATGCGGTATAAATAAAGTGTTCGCTTTTTCTATGGGTCAGTACTATTAAGGCGATAACAAATATGTATATATTTAAGTTTTACTACTTTTGCACAAGAATAGCACAAAAATAGTGTTTGTCACTGCACTCCAACAGCCATAACTTTTTGTCTGAATTGTAGCTGTTTGTGGACACTTTTTTTTTTTAATTTATTTTTTTCTTTGTTTTTGTTGGTCATTATTTTTTAATAGAACCATTTAAATTGAAATATCAATTATTGATTAACTTTTATTTGTTTTTGGCGGTGGGGAATGGAAAATAAACCAATTCTGCTGCTGTTCTTTTGTGTTTTTTTTTTCGTTATTCAGTTTAAATAACGTGTCCACTTTATTATACAGGTTGTTACAATTGTGGCGATACCATACGGGAACGTTGTTGCTGCAAAATTGCACTGCACTAAATCGGCAGCCCTTCTCTCCATCAGTGCAGGATAGAGAGAAGGGACAGCCCTTTCCGCAGAAAAAGTAAAAGAAATTCATACTTACCCGGCCGTTGTCTTGGTGACGCGTCCCTCTTTCGACATCCAGCCCGACCTCCCTGGATGATGTGGCAGTCCATGAGACCGCTGCACCCTGTGATTGGCTGCAGCGGTCACATGGGCTGAAACGTCATCCCAGGAGGCCGGAGTGGAGGAAGAAGAAGGGAGTTCTGGGTAAGTATGAACATGTTCTTTTTTTTTTTTTTTTTTTTTTTTTTTTTTTTTACAGGTTAATCTATATTGTGATCGGTAGTTTCTGTCCAGGGTGCTAAAAAAGTTACTGCCGATCGTTTAACTCTTTCAGCACCCTGGACAGTGACTATCCCCTGACGTCCCCTAGCAACGCTCCCGTAATTACGGGTGCACACACGTAGTCACCCGTAATTACGGGAGCCCCATAGACTTCTATGGGCCTGCCCGTGCCGTAATTACGGCCTGAAATAGGACATGTTCTATCTTTTTCAACGGCACGGGCACCTTCCCATAAGCATACGGGGAGGTACCCGTGGCCAATAGAAGTCCATGGGCCCGTAAAAACGTGCCGTAATTACGGCCCGTAATTACATTCGTGTGCATGGGGCCTAAGATTGTACACAGGGGAACTTATTCAACTAATTATGTGACTTCTGAAGTTATATGGCTTGACCAGGCCTTCTTTAGGGGTGTCATTGCAAATGGCGTGAATACAAGTGTTTTTCCATCCAAAGTAACAATTTGGACTATTTTGGCAAGTACATTACATAAAATCTAATTTAAATTCCATTTTAATTCCAGGTTATAATGCAACAAAACAGAAAAAATACCAAGAGATTAAGGGTATGTTCACACACACTGTTTTCAGGCATATTTCTGGGCGTTTACGCCTCGAAATACGCCTGAAGAAACGGAAGCTGAACGCCTACAAACATCTGTCCATTGAAATCAATGGGAAAAACAGCATTTAGTTCATACGGGGCGTCTTTTTACGCCGCTGTTTTGAAAAAACGGAGCGTAAAAAGACGCTCCGTAAAAAGTAGCATGTCCCTTCTTGAGCCGTTTTTTTGGCGCTCATTTCCCATTAAACACTATGAAAAAAACGCCTCAAAAGAAGCTCCAAATTAAAAGAAGCTTCATTTTCAGCTTCATGCTGGGTTCACACGACCTATTTTCAGACGTAAACGAGGCGTATTATGCCTCGTTTTACGTCTGAAAATAGGGCTACAATACGTCGGCAAACATCTGCCCATTAATTTGAATGGGTTTGCCGACGTATTGTGCAGACGACCTGTAATTTACGCGTCGTCGTTTGACAGCTGTCAAACAACGACGCGTAAATTGACTGCCTCGGCAAAGAAGTGCAGGGCACTTCTTTGCCACGTAATTTGAGCCATTCTTCATTGAACTCAATGAAGCACAGCTCAAGATTAACGAGCGTCTCCGACGCCTCGTAAATTACGAGGAGGAGCATTTACGTGTGAAACGAGGCAGCTATTAACAGTCTGTATTTTCACACGTAAATGCCTCTCATCGTGTGAACATACCCTTAAAAAGGCCTGAAAATCAGAGGCTGTTTTTTCTGAAAACCGCTCCGTATTTTCAGACGTTTTTTGTTAAATGTGTGAACATACCCTTATACTTTCGCAAGGCAGTGTATAAACTATGAATTGTTCCTGTTTAGAGGCGGGGTTTTCCTTTTAGTACTTAATCTGATGAATTCTCTATGTCCGCAGAAAGATGCCCGTAGGGTGGGGATAACCTGTAAAGGCTGACATCATTAGGGTATGTACACACGAGAACTGGCTTTCACGTCTGAAATGACAGACTGTTTTCAGGAGAAAACAGCTGCCTCGTTTTAGCCGTAATTGCTCCTCCTCGCATTTTGCGAGGCTTCTCTGACAGCCGTAAATTTTGAGCTGCTCTTCATTGAGTTCAATGAAGAACGGCTCAAATTACGTCTGAAAGAAGTGTCCTGCACTTCTTTTGACGAGGCTGTATTTTTACGCGTCGTCGTTTGACAGCTGTCATACGACGACGCGTAAATGACAGGTCGTCTGCACAGTACGTCGGCAAACCCATTCAAATGAATGGGCAGATGTTTGCCGACGTATTGTAGCCCTATTTTCAGGCGTAAAACGAGGCATAATACGCCTCGTTTACGTCTGAAAATAGGTCATGTGAACCCAGCCTTACAGTTATAACATACTGAATTCTGACTGTGTCTTGAAGATCTTCTGAAAGCTGTAAAATGACAATCTTTTTGTCCTACAGATGTATGTTTGAACAAAATATTACTTGTGATGATCAGACTACCCCCAAAATGTCAACTTTTCTTTCTTTGTATACGTGTTTATTCGTATGAGCTTTCAATGGCAATAGTTGACTATTCCCTCTATACACATGACCTAAGTTCTAAACACTGTTGAACAACTGTGGCTTGTATGTAGCCTGCCTGCATGAACTATTAAAGGGGTCGTCTAGTCAAGAAAATGTATTTTCAGATCCCAAGGAATTTTGGGTTAATAGAACAGACCGCTGTTCTGGACCCTAATATATTATCTAGAGAGCAAAACGGCTACTAAGGGTGTTTAACCCTCTGGAGGATCCAACACATTCTTGCCTTACATTGCTTTGAATATGAACTGTGTAATGCTGCATTTCACCTGCGGTGGCGTTGCAGGGAAATTGAACACTTGCTGCTAGGTTCCCCATAGATTACAGCTGATTGCAGCATCTATTCAGATAAAATTGTTTCTCCTTTTCCTCAATTCTTTTTTTAAATTGGCCAAGAAACGTATTTAGCATTCACCTTGTGTGTGAAATGTTATCTTCCGATTTTACATCTTTTTTTCTTTTTTTTTTTTCTTTTTTTTCAATCCGATTTCTCCAGCCTTAGTAAGAGGACAGAAAGAAGTTTCATCTGTGAGAGAAGAAGCTGGTGTTTTCACCGTTTTAGCAATGATCTGTTTTTGCTGAAAGTGAAGCGCAGCATCTGATTGAACAAAATGTTCTTTTCTCCTTGATGGCCGTTCCCACATACTGGGCATATTTATCTGTCTCCCCCACAGTCAGGTGTGCAGTAAATCCTGACGTTCTCCAGTCTGTCCACAATGTTATCATCTGTAGCCTGTGCTTGTGTGCTGATTACTTATGTGTGAGCGGCTCTGTACACCTGGGTCTGACTAGCTCTGCCGTGACTTTGAACAAAAAACACGATGAATACCTTGAGGCAATTTAATTCTCTCTGGTTGTTGTGGAACTTGTGGATACAGCATGTATCAATAGCCTGGATGTAGGGGGCATGCTGTAATGGAGCACTTAATTGTAGGTTGTTCACTGACATTTATGTGTTCTTGTTGGTAGCTTGGAATGACTCCATTTCAATATTTACGGTCCTACTGTCACTTTGGGCAGTTTAGCCTCTGTTTGTAGCAGTATCTCCAATTAAAATTAGTCCGTTCGTTCGTTCGTTCGTTCGTTCGTTCGTTCGTTCGTTCTTTCGTTCGTTCGTTCTTTCATTCGTTCATTCATTCGTTCGTTCTTTCATTCGTTCATTCATTCGTTCATTCATTGGTGGCTCTGTGGTCCTCTTGTTTTAAAGGTAATGTGTCGCTAGAAACATTTTTTATTTTTTTTTAGTTGAACAGTTAGTGTATAAGTGATTAAACATTGTTCTAATTTTTTTTAATTTTTTCACGAGTCAGGAAATATTATAAATTAGATTCTAATTTATAACATTTCCCAGTGCTGGTCACTAGATGGAGCAATTCCCAAAATTGCAGCATTGGCATGTGGTAAAGCAACCACATTGCTTTATGCTGCAAAATTTGAGAAAACTCACTCGCTCTAGTGAGCTCACAGAATCCCCCCTCCTTTATCCTGGCTAGTGCCGGGAGAAACGAGGGGTTTGAACGGTCTAACCTCCTACACTGTGTGTCGCCATTTTTTGAGCTAACACAGTGTAGTAGGTTTACATACAGTAGTAAACACACAGTAAAACACGTACATACACAGACCTAACTTACCTGCTCCTGCCGTCGCCGCTCCCTCCGGTTCGTCCGCTCCGTCTGCTCCCTCCGCTCCAAGTTCACAAGTCCGGAAGCCGCGACCGGAAGTAGTAATCTTCATGGTCCACAAGAAAATGGCACTGGACGTCGCTCGGCCGAAGACCTTCAATTTGGACTGTGTGGGAGCGGCGCATGCGCCGTTCCCACACAGACGGCGTACAGCATAGTGGATGGAACGGGCCCCGTTCACATTCAATATGGGGCTGTATGTGCCGTATTCCATGTCTGTATGTGTCGTTAATCGACACATACAGAGATGGAAAAAAAAATGGCAGCCTCCATAGACAAGAAAAAGTTAAAAAATAAAAAAAAGTAAAACAAAAACACACAAATAAATACATTTTTTTTAAAATAAAACACTAAAAGCAAATTGATATAAAAAAAAAAATTTCCGCGACTCTCGTTCTTTAAGAGCTTCAACAAATTAATATCTCAACTTTATCTACTGTAATTGTTTTAGGGTATATGACCCAAAGGGGCATTTGAAGAACTGATGAGCGTTGACCACATTTAATAATCATCCACTTTGTCCAAATACATTTATGAATGTAATTTTGATTGAATATTTAAACACCGGTACTAAAGACTCCGCTTTTAATTGATCTAACTCTGCTTTTTTTTTTTTTCTGCTTTTTTCCATCACAATGGAAACTCCTGCACCAACATTGCTCAGAACAAAAGATCTATATGATAAACTACAGCTTATTGTTCCTGTGTTTTTCTTTGTCCATATGTCAAATAATATGAGCACCACCAATGACTCGGGACCAGTCGGTAGACCCACCATTTCTAGGGACAATCCTGAATGCCCAATCACAATACCACATTCTAAACAAAGGTCCATCCAAATCAATGAAGTTTGTTTAGAATATTGTCAGGTTTTCAGTAACGGAAATCTCTGAGCAGTGCCAAAGGGGTTAAATCTCTGCAGAGCCCTTATGTTCTGAAGAAAGTGGGGGCCCAAGATTTCATCAATCGGATCTTCACATGTATCTGTCACGTGAGAAGCTCCTTTTTACTTGGTTTCTGCTATAAGTACCTTACATTAATCTGTGTCAATCTCCTTAAAAGAGAAAAAAAAAAAAGGCAAATAACAGTTCATTTCTTTCAGGATATTGCAAAATCAGTTACAATAATGATAAGAATATTTACCCTGTAACAGAAAATAAATCCTATAATAAAATGAATATACCATCTGTTCATTTCATGCCGTTCATAAGTAACCGACTTCCTGCTCCGCTCACCATTGTTATTCTCGGAGACCTCATAATATGTCTTTATACAGGCAGGACTTGCCATCATTTTCTAATCTCTGATATAATAACCGTAACTTCAAAGGGTTTGGCTTTTATAAAGGGGTGATCCTCTGCTCAGGGGTTCCCCTATGAGAAACCGCATAGAAGCGCTAACACACAGCTCCTCTCATATCTGAATGGCCAGCATGTGATACTAAATGAATAGCTGACTGATACTTCCCTTGGCAAAATCCAGTTTGCCAAAGCTGTATGAAGCCGGACACCTGGCGATCACAAGAGTGGTTGTTTCCATAATACAACCCCCTGTCTCTTCATGAGTTAACTACTTAAAAGAGCTTGGCCGCATTTTTACTCTTCTTCAATAGGACACGGCTTTGGTCAGTGACTGGATTATCCCATGGAAGTCTGACGCGCTTTGAATTCCATTTCCTGTCTTAAAACAACCTCAGGCCACTGTTCTGTTCCTCCATGATTTACACTGCAGCTATGACCACCAGAATGTTCATGTATGAAAACCTAATTTCCCTTATAGCAATTAGATAGAAAAAGGTGTACGGTGGGCTCCAGCCTGGGCACATATTAGATCTCTTTGCTACTATGTGGGGAAGAGGAAGGACAACCACTCTAAGCATCTTGTCACTGATGTACTCGGTGTATTGTAGATGATCAGAATCACTTTATGATTCTGATTAAGCAATATGACTTTTCTATTGTTTGCCAGACCATATAGCATGTGGCCTGCAAAATACGAATGACACATGCTAACAACATGGCCGTAATGTACAGACATACGGAACGGTTGCGGTAGTAACTCGAAGGCATTATGGACCTAAATACAAGGACTAGGATTGGTAGTTTACAGCCCGATCAATGGTCATGTGAGTGAGGCTTTATGTGGAAGGGACGGTCTAGTTTTGGTTGATCTTCCCTTTGTACATCTCTTTGGCAGCCGTGACATCTCTTCTGTTATCACCTCGCTTTGTCTTAACCTTGTCTTGTTCTGTTTTGTCATTAGAATTGCACATGAACAAAACTGACTCATGATTTTGACATCGAAGTCCGTGATTTTTAAAGACTCCTCAGGGAAATTTCACCTTGTATTACAGGGAAAAGGGTGTATGAGGGAGAGAGACTGCTCTTTATTTACAGGCACAGTAGTAGCTGGATGATTGTTATGCTTTCTGCTCTGCCTTCCCTTGGATGATGTACAGCAATTAATGGTGGTATGAAAGCGGTTAGAAATAAACTTTCCAAAAACGGCGCCATGATGGGCCTTGTCTGGTATTGCCGCTTGTCCCCCCATTAAAGTGATTTAACCCCTTAAGAACTGGGCAAATTTTGGTCTTGAGGACCAGAGCAATATTTTTTTATTCTTCCTCTTTGCATCCCGGTAGTCAAAAATGTTTAATTTTTTGTTTGACGTAGCTGCATGAGGCTTTGTTTTTGGCGAGACGATTTGTACTTCGTGAAGGTGCCGTCTTTTGATACATATACATCAGCGTTGTAATTTAAATATTTTTATTTTTACAAAAATGCAGAAAAAAGCCGTTCTGCTTCAGTGTTAATTTTTTACAGCATACACCGATTATTATAAAATATGATCTAAATTTGATGTGCAGGCTGTTACGGTCTGACAATACCAAATATCTGTTCAATTTATTTTTTGGAACTTATATTTAACCCCTTAACGACCGCCTTAGTGTTTCTACATCGGCCATTAAGGGTAGTTCTTCTGAACGTCGCCTTTTCACGTCGGCGCTTTAGAAGGAGTTTTCCCGCATCGGGCAGGGATCTCCTGAAGCCCGGGCTTTTCCTAACCGCCTCTGGCTTCAGAGCAACGATCGGAGACCCCTCGCCGAGCATGTTTAACCCCTCCGATGTGACGCTCAATAGCGAGTGCCACATTTGAGTGTTTTTAGAAGGAGGGGATCCCTTTCACACCCCACCGGCATCCCGCGAGGAAATTGCGGGTTGCGGATGGTTTCTATGGCAGCCTGGGGGCCTAAGAAAGGCCCTCAGGTCTGCCTTTAAAAAATGCATGTTAGGCCATGCCAGAGGCATAGCTTAACAGATGGCTGTCAGTTTTACACTGGCATAATACAGAAGTATTGCAGTGTATTATAAAAGTGAACAAAAGATCGCACGGTAAAGACCCCTAGTGAGACGAAAAAAAAGTAAAAAAAAAGTCCCAAGTAAAAAAAATTAAAACCCACTTTTTCCCCTTTACAAAATGCTTTATTATGAAAAAAAAGTGAAAAGTTACACACATTTGCTATCGCCGCGTCCGTAACTATCCCAACTATAAAACAATTGCATTATTTAACCCGCACGGTGAACGCTGTAAAAAATACAATAAAAAACAATGCCGGAATTGATGTTTTCTGTTCATCCTGCCTTCAAATTTATTTTTTTTATAAAAAAAGGTATCCCACAAAAAAAAGCCCTCATACAGCGATGTCAGCGAAAAATAAAAAAGTTACGGCTCTTAAAATATGGCGGCACAAAAACAAATAATTTCGAAAAAAAAAGTGTTTTTACTGTATAAAAGTGATAAGAACCAATCGTAACGACCCACTGAATAAAGTTAATCAATAAATTATAAGTACCCCAAAATGGTGCTATTAAAAAAAAAATATATATATATAACTTGTCTGCAAAAAACAAGCCCTCATACAGCTATGTCGACGCAAAAATAAAGAAAAGTTTAAAATTGGTTTAAAATAGCCTTGTTGTTAAGGGATTAATACAGTTTATAAATGTTAATTTTTGTGTTTTTGTTTTTTTTATTAACAGATTTATTTTATTTTTTATTAATTTTCCTTTTTTCATTCCATAGGGGGATTTTTAACTATAGTATAATGTACTGGTATATATGTATATGCCTGTTCGTTAGTCATAAATAGTAGAAAACTTCTATTTTAATGGGAGGTTGGGACAGCAATTGCCTTATCTGAATGGTCAGGCCAAGTCTTTTATAGCCTGCATTCACACATGTACGCTATCCATAATACAGCTCCATTTTGGAGGCTTATATTAGAGCAATGGTCAGGTCTGGTTTAGTAAAGGTTTTCCTGAAAGAATACGCTACAGGACAGAATCCCATTTTTAGGTCTGAATGTATCGTTCTCCCACGGAGCCATATTACAGCTGTGCGTGAATGCCGCCTAAGGCCACGTGCATATGGCGTATTGCGGATCTGTAACACAGCGCTCATGTCGTGGTATTGGCGAATACTTTACCTTCGCGCACATCCGCTTTTATATGTTTGCATTCAGGAGAAAAATAAATCCCTCTTCACGTGCCATATTATACTGGTATTCCCCATTAGGAGAATTTATGTCAGATAAAATGAACAGAAGTTGAAATTTGAAAATTGAAGTAGAATTTTTTTTGTATAAAAAAATTAATAAAAGAGACACTAAGAAGAAACCAAAAAAAGTATTAAAAAAATAAGCATTTCATAGAGGTAAAAAATAATATTCAAAGATGGGATGAGTTGCTCCGTACATTACACACTGGAAATCCAATGTGTCCATCATTTTTTAGGATTGTGTCCTAGTTCACACTGACTTGTGCATTTTGATAGCGAAAGGGTTAGTTCTGTGCTCGGTTTTCCTGGCTTATCGCTCTCAGCAATGTGCTGTATATTCTCCTACCTGCTTCACTGCTGCGTCCATACCGCCAGCGTTTTCTTTGTTTCAGCTTCTCTAGAAAAAGTAATGTCTATTCTCCGTCATTAGAATAAATTTCTTTGCAGCAGCTACTGATAGAATTTTTTTTAATCATTTTATTATAAAAGGCCTATAATTTGATTATGGCATTCATGTACGATTTTTACATTTCTTATTTATCCTTTTTGCCTTCTATTTTATATTAGGCATTCATATACAGGGTGGGCCATTTATATGGATACACCTAAATAAAATGGGAATGGTTGGTGATATTAACTTCCTGTTTGTGGCACATTAGTATATGGGAGGGGGGAAACTTTTCAAGCTGGGTGTTGACCATGGCGGCCATCTTGAAGTCGGCCATTTTGTATCCAACTTTAGTTTTTTCAATGGGAAGAGGGTCATGTGACACATCAAACTTATCGAGAATTTCACAAGAAAAACAATGGTGTGCTTGGTTTTAACGTTACTTTATTCATTCATGAGTTATTTATGTCATTATGGGTGTCAGGTCCGAGCATTCCTAGATGAACAGTTTCCTGGAAAGTGGATTGGTCGTCGTGGGCCAGTTGAATGGCCCCCTAGGTCTCCCGATCTGACTCCCTTAGACTTTTATCTTTGGGGTCATCTGAAGGCAATTGTCTATGCTGTGAAGATACGAGATGTGCAGCAACTGAAATTACGGATACTGGAAGCCTGTGCTAGCATTTCTTCTGCGGTGTTGCTATCAGTGTGTGAAGAGTGGGAGAAGAGGGTTGCATTGACAATCCAACACAATGGGCAGCACTTTGAACACATTTTATAAGTGGTCGGAAACTTGTAAATAACTCATGAAAGAATAAAGTAACGTTAAAACCAAGCACACCATTGTTTTTCTTGTGAAATTCTCGATAAGTTTGATGTGTCACATGACCCTCTTCCCATTGAAAAAACTAAAGTTGGATACAAAATGGCTGACTTCAAAATGGCAGCCATGGTCAACACCCAGCTTGAAAAGTTTCCCCCCTCCCATATACTAATGTGCCACAAACAGGAAGTTAATATCACCAACCATTCCCATTTTATTTAGGTGTATCCATATAAATGGCCCACCCTGTACTATTTCTTCATTCCTTTTTGTCTTTTATTTTATATTGAAAATTATTAATTTCTATAACTTTAAACCTTTTTAAATTGTATCATATGATAGTAATACTTGTATGGCTTTCTCAATTTTATTCTGTTTGATCTCCCTTTAGCCGCCAAAAGGTCAATAGTTCTAGAGATGAAAACAAATTATTATTATTTCAATTTCACGTCTCTTAATAAATCCTTTATATTTTACAATTAAAAAATAAAAATCCCTATAGAAAGCGAACAATGTTTGCCCCCCCACCTTTTGTATTAAGTCTCCATCATTTTGTCATCTGTCTCGCTTCATTTTAAACACTCGCTGTATAGCTCGCTAATCTGAAATGTAAATGCCTATGATCCAGAGCCATCTTTATGAAATCTGTAGGTCATGTTGAAACCATTTTGGAGTATTTTCAAGACTTTAAGAGCAAACCCATGTGCCGGGCAGCCAGTGCAACAAGAAATTGCGACGTTTTCTGTTGATGTGTATGGAAGTTCTGAATGTTGGGCCTCTAAATGTTCGAATTTTCTGGTACTTTAGTGATGGCTCCTAAAACCCTATAGTATTCTGTTCCTGCCCTCCTCGAAGTCGCTGTATTTTTAGTGGGGTGGTCAACAGTTAAATATGGGTGGACAAGGTCGTTACGTAGTGATCACTTTAAATTAGACTCCTAAGGTTGCGTCTGTAGGACTAAGCCATGTTGTTATTGGTCATTTTTTAATTTTATTCATGATTATTTATGAACTTTTATTGTATGGTGACCCCTTAATAAATACAGCGGCCATTATTTATCCAAGAATTCTTCTCTGGTGTCTTATTTGTTATGTGTAATTGACGTCTCTAATCCCATGCACAACCAACACTCAGAGTCTTTCCAAAGCTTTATAAGGATTTTTTTTTTTTTAAAACCCCACTCCCCCCATGAGAAAATCCTGTGTATGCCCCTATAGAGTAGGTTATGATCTGCTCCTTTCATCTAACAGGAGTAGTATATATACAGACAGCATGAATTATACCACTCTATGTAGACCTTTAAAGTTTTTTGCTCAGGAAGAAACTTCAATATCTGTGCTGCACAGACCACGGATGGGTCTTCTTATGAAGAAGCGCCCCGGCAATGCTGATATTCCCACTTTTTCCCGGAATTTGCCATTTTTGCTATAATCGATGCTCACCTCTTGCTGTAGCGCCCTAAAAAGCAGTGATCAAAGCATGTTTTCTGACATAGTGGGAAAGTAGCAGTTATTGGAAATATAATTGATTTTGACAAACGACTAAGCCGAAAGCAATTAAGGGTCTTAAAGTGGTTTGAAGTGACCCCATTCTCCGTCTACTGAGCCCTGGCATTTGATCTTGTCGACTTGTCCTCTATAATTCCAAGGCTAATTGTGTTTATTCCTTTGACGTTTCACCAATCATTTCAGAATAAAGAAAAATCTTGTTTATATGTCCGGCTGTAACAGAAATGTGCCAAAAAACGTCAGCCGCTTTCCTCCTGTGTAAATATATAGCTCCCTGCCTCACTTAGAAGACTTTTAATGCACACTTTGTAATTAAACCGTATCCGCCTCGGGCGCTGGCAGATGCATTCTTTCCTAGCAAAGTTAATGGGCTGTTTATCACAATAGGTTTTTAAACGACCCTATGAATAATAGAAATAAATCTCAGCCGTGAACTCTGGACTGTCTGTCAATGTCATTTATTTTTAATAGGCCCTACTACTTGGCTGTTACTATCATGCGCCTTGGTTTAAACTTCGCCGCACCGTGTGCGCTGCAGCGACTCTAGGGAGGTTATATTGACATGTAAACTCTCAATCTCGCAGTCCGTGGAGTACCAGTCTCCGTGATAATTACTATTATAATAGTAAATGTACACTACACGCTTCCTTCCTGGAGCAAATGTTGTACTACAGTCTGCTGCTCTGTTGTGATCTGTGTAATAAGGAGCAGCAAGATATTTGGGTAAACACCTATGTGCGTACTCCTTTTGAAACGCACCAGAGAGGATTATGGGGAAATTCAAAGCTTTGCTGAAGTGATGAAGCAAACAGAATAACGTCGGAAATTGTTGTCACTCCGTTATCTTTTTCGTGCCGGTCGACATTTAACCACTTTTTATATTAATTTGGTCATTAGATGGATGTTTACGCAAACTATGAATTATTACCTCTGCATATTAGAACCAGATTATTGCATGGGCAAAAGGGATAATTGCCCCAGGGGTCTCCACCAATCAAGGGCCTGCACCACCCCATCACTACCACCACACGTAGCCTTGTTTAAACAGCCTGTCTGGCACCCACATCACCAGCTGCGTTATAATTTAGGTGCCACTAGTTGGGCACTGTGACGGTTTCACTGTATAGCACGATCACTGTATGTAGGCACTGGATGGTACGGTTATTCGGACTGGTATTGTACAATTTGTTTATTTTTTACATATGATATATAGAAACATGCATGCTTATTTATGCAGTATATATTGAAATTTGGATATTTAGAAATACAGGGGATTTGTTAATGCCGGTACACAGTGAGAGCGGTGCGCTAGTATCTCCTCTCCTTGCATGGTACACTACATCCACCAACAGGGCGCACGTTCGGGTCCCAGTCTGGACAGTTTTCCAGATTGAGGTATCTACTTTCTTTTGTGTCCACGTCTGATTTTGGTTAAAAAAAAACTGCGCGAAAAACTGCATCAAAACTGTGTGTGTGATCCTGACCCAAGGCGTCTGTTTAGGGCAAAAACTGACAAAGCAGTTGATGGGCACACGGAGCCTTCTTGAACCTTGTTTAATGTTCCATACATCACCAAGGACAAGTAATGGTGCCAAGCATGTCTCTCATGACATCATGTCTGTCTGTCTTGTCATGGTGTATTCTAATAACAGGCTAACTCCGCATAAATCCTTATATGAACTTATCCAGTGAACGTGTAACCTAGTCTTAGGTGTTAAGTCCAACGAATATTCACCTCACAAAGTCTACCTCAGCTGGAGACCTTCGTTACTTTACCTCATCCTGCCCTAGTCTCAACTGTCAACAGGGAGGAGTCAGACAACCCCGGCCGCAGCTCCACCCCTTTTCCAGAAGCATCTTAGTGATTCTCTATAATGACCCTGCTGTTTCCGGTGTCCAAAATCTGCCAATAATGTTCTTAAAGGTACAAAAACCATAAAGTGCAACAGCATGGAAAACATGTCAACATCATATATACATGTTAGGTAGTGTAACTCTAGTACACTACACATATGTAGTCCTGATCATACATTTGACCCGTTAAACTTTGTGTTGCCATGGAGAGGTTTGTATTCATTGGACTGGAAATAATCAGTTTTAGGTCACACTGTCATAAACGCACTGTACGGTATTCGGGATTATTGTATTCTAGATCCCCTTCTGATCATCTGTATACAAACATCCTGATCATATGACCCACAATTATCTTGATGGGCTTATCCTGACAAGGTCTCCGTCATACATTGATCTCTATGTGCAGAACCACCTTATTAAACAACTGTATTTCAGTGGTCATTTGACTAATTTTTACATGGGGATCTATAGATTACGAAGTTAGAGAACGTTACATTCACTGTTATATATACCTTATTTACTGGAATGTATGCAACCCCTTTAATTCTATATTTTGCTTGATGCTGTACTCTGCCAGCTTGTGGCAGTCTACATTCAGAGCTCCAGTTGTCACTGTGCAGGTGCTGCTGCTTCCCCAGACACTGGTCGTTTCCAAGCTTTTTGACACCCACTTGCTTTATAATTTGGGAATAAGAATTTTCTCTCCAATTCCTTTCATTATGTTGCTGGGATTTTATGTTTTATTCATACTGTTGCGGTTATAGTTCACTAGTGAGGATATCGGTTAGGTCACACAGTCTTTCCTTCCTTGTCCGTATTGCAGTACATTACAAGGTTAATTGGTTAGTTCGATGCCTTCCCCCTCTGCAATTCTCATGTACATTTGGTTACTTGTAAAGCTTTTAGTAGAATTAATTGTGTACACAAATGAGATTTCTTCTTTCAGCAATCCACGAATGACCTTGCCTCTTAACCTTCACTCTGTGCTTTATTGATTCTGTATGTTTAGACTACTAAGGGCGCTTCACCTGTAATATGCAACTCTCTATATACTTTACCAACTGCTGCCATGTGTTGCAGTAGATTGACATAGAATACCGTATGTGCTTCTCATACAGTCTAATTGTACTCTATGACACAGGCTTGTTCTATACAGTTCAATTCACAAACCAGGCTATGTATACAGAGATGTCAAGACTTTCCATATTTATAGATTTTCCAACAAGAGATCACACTGGCACTGCATAAATGGTCCAAGGCATATGTAGCAGTGCCAGTTGTGCTGCCAGTTGATACGGAAGCACTAAACCAGCATTCCAGCATTTCTGAGTAATATTGAGGTGTTTTGTGAATAATATGGTAGTTAGATACTCATCAATGTATTCATTATGGAATGGATACACTTGAAATAAACCTCAAATAACCTTTTTTTTTTTTTTGTTATCTTTTAAAAGTGATAAAGTGGGTGAGAGACTTCCAAACTTAAAATGCTTGGGTGCAAATACTATTATGACTCGGTACAACCTTCAACTTGTACTTGGACTACAATGGGTGGCATATTAAGTCTATGGGGCCCTATTGTACCTCAGTATGCCTCCGATTTTATATTGGGTTATTTTGTGTTTTGTTCCATCAGATTCTGTATTACGGAGCAGGGGAGTATACAGAATCTGCAAGTGCCGTATGGAGGCGCACATAGTTTCTACAGCCCCGTAGTATGGCGCCATATGAGACTCTGCGTGCCTCCATATAGTCTCTGCCATGTGGATCTTAATTTGGCCTTAAAGAGGCTCTGTCACCACATTATAAGTGCCCTGTCTCCTACATAAGGGGATCGGCGCTGTAATGTAGGGGACAGTAATGCTTTTTATTTAGAAAAACGATCTATTTGAAACCACTTTATGAGCGATTTTTAGCTTTATGCTAATGAATTTCTTAATGCCCAACTGGGCGTGTTTTACTTTAGACCAAGTGGGCGTTGTACAGAGAAGTGTATGACGCTGACCAATCAGTGACCAATCAGCCTCATACACTTCTCTCCATTCATTTACACTGTACTAGCGATATAGTTATATAGTTATGTGCTGCTACATATACAAACACTAACATTGCTGTAGTGTCCTGATAATGAATATACATCACTACCAGCCTGGACGTGATGTTTATTCAGAATCCTGACACTTCTGAATCTTTTCTGTGAGATTCCAGCAAGGCAAGCGTAATCTCGTTTGAAATAACAGGTTACATCGTAATCTCGCGAGATTACGCTTGCCTTGCTGGAATCTCACAGAAAAGATTCAGAAGTGTCAGGATTCTGAATAAACATCACGTCCTGGCTGGAGGTAATGTATATTCATTACCAGGACACTACAGCAATGTTATAGTGTGTTTATGTGGCTGCACATAACGATATAACTATATCGCTAGTGCAGTGTAAATGAATGGAGAGAAGTTTATGACGCTGATTGGTCACTGATTGGTCAGCGTCATACACTCCTCTGTACAACGCCCACTTGGGCATTAAGAAACTCATTAGCATAAAGCTAAAAACCGCTAATAAAGTGGTTCATCACTGTCACCTACATTATAGCGCCGATCTTCTTATATAGGAGACAGGGCACTTATAATGTGGTGACAGAGCCTCTTTAAACATGAATATTTCTCATGTCATACCATTTGCACTGGGTCAAACATCATTCCCTTGTATTGACCAACAAGAGTGGGAAACACTATCCACAGTCGTGGTCTTTTTTACCTTTCTAACCACCACGTTTTTTTTGTTTTTTTTTATTCAAATGAAGTGTTCCTACCAATGAAACAGGTTTCTACTGTTTGGAACCAATCTTGTTCATACCATAGACATAATAATTATCATAAACTGTCGAGGAATCGTTTCGCCTGTGACTCTCCTTACACACGGAAAAAAAATATTGTAATGTTTACTTTGCTTTTTGCAAAAGAAATAGAAAATATTAAGACTCTCGTCCTTTATGTGCTCATTTATTAATAACTTTGAATGTTCCGTCGCCGTAGAACAAATTGTTTGTATTTTTGCATATTTGTTTGAAGTCTTGTTAAGTAAAGCATCTAATTACGTGACATTGTTTCATTATAATTAGACTTTTGGCACACGGTTCATCTCAGTGTTATAATTCTTCCCGTACCCTCGTTGTGTAATTGAATGCTGCGGGACATTAATGTTTACAATTCTTCTTTCCGTTTTCAGCTGGTCGGTGGAGAATTTGATCTGGAGATGAATTTTATCATTCAAGATGCTGAGAGCATTACCTGTATGTCGGAGCTGCTGGAGCACTGTGATATAACGTGCCAGGCCGAAATCTGGAGCATGTTCACAGCTATTCTACGGAAGAGTGTCCGGAACCTGCAGACCAGCACTGAAGTTGGACTCATTGAGCAAGTTCTCCTGAAGATGAGCTCTGTAGATGACATGATCGCAGGTACTGTACTTGGCTTTCTCATTCTAGTATCTTAGGATACTAAATATGGTGCATGACAAATGCCTTCTGATATTTTGCAAGCACAGACCTTTGGTTGAATTAAAAAAAACAAGGGGACATGTAGAGCTCCTGAACCCCAGAACAAAGTTTACAATCTAGAATCTAACTTTTTTTTGTTTGTTTTTGTGTTGTTTTTTTTAAAAAACAAGCTGGGAAATACAATTCAATAAAGATCTAATGAATCCGATGCAAAAACCATGGGGGTTCTTAAACGTCAAACAACGTGGCAAAAAACACTTCAAATAAGCGGCTGGTTTTTTGTTGTTTTTTTCGCCTTTCATTGGTGTCAATGGAGGTACCGAGGTGGAAACCGCTCCAAGAAAGGGCACGCCTCTGTGTCCCATTGAAATCAATGCGGGTAGATTTTTGTCATTTTTTTTTTTGCTGCTGATTCCAACATGGTTTCCATGTCAAAATCCGCGTCAAAGGACTCTGTGTAAACACCCTTAGAGACCACGATGAAAATACAGGTAATAAATGGGACTTTTAAGAAACTATTGTAGTAGTTTTATTGTCCACCCCGAGATACAAATGTCCTAGATAGGCTTTAGTTCCAATATCTAATCATATACTTTACCTCAAGTTGTGGATATGTTTGTATTTTAAGGCTTCGTTCACATTTGCGCCAGGATCCCGTTCCAACAGAGCTTTCCATCGGAACGGGACCCTGACTGACACAAACGTAAACCAAAGGTTATTCAAGGTTTCCGTTTGTCTCGGTTATGCAAGGGTTCCGTCGTTTTGACGGAATCAATAGCGTAGTCGACTACGCTATTGATTCCGTCAAAACTACAGAACCCTTGCACGACGGAGACAAACGGAAACCATTGGCGCCAGATCTGTCACTGTTGAAATGAATGGTGATGGAAACAGAAACCTACGGTCGAAACGGGACACTGGCGCAGATGTAAACGAAGCCTAACATTCATTTACTCCCTTGTATATTTAAAGGCATTTTCCGAACAACCTTTTTTTTTTCAAAATATACTCCGTCTTGAAAAAAAGATTTCTTTCGCCGTTACCGTTCATTTCTTATTGACATACGTCCTCTGACTAGTAGCGTCACATCCATTGAGACGTGACATGACTTTGCACGGCCCTATGCTGTTGCATCCATGATTGGCTGATGGGGTTATATGATTTCTTAATTGGGGTGACGTCACTACCTGGAGGATTTGCAGGTATTTGGATCTTTACCACAAGATATGAGCCATAAGCAGGAGTTATCTGAATTATTATTGCATGTGAGCGATGTGCTCTGGGTGGAATGTGTTGGTTTTATCCATCTTCCTGTAGAGCTCAGTGAACTGTCTGATTTGTTATTTCTTACAGTATAGTACAGTCTGGCTTCTTTCATTGTTCTCTAGGTAGCAGAGCGCATAACTCAAGTGCGGAGTTAACCGCATGTGTGCAAAAACATACACACCTAGATAATACATTTTTTGCCATTAATTTAAGGGTTAATTTTCCTGGTCCATATAGAGCGATACCTTTATGTTAACAAATATTTATTATCCGCATTTATCAGACCTTGAATTAGTGGAGCTTACAAATGACGAATATTGCGGTCTCCTAATTCAGCACACTCGTTCCCTGCTGTCGTTCCTTATGTTGTCCGCACGTACACATTTGAGAATTTCAAAGAATAAAGAAACACATGTACATCAGACTGCACCTCCCAAATATCAAAATGTACTTTTATTGGAAAATATCACATAGATATCAATTTATACACAGACAAGTATTCAAAACTACAGGAGTAAAAAAAAACTACTATTCTATACAATACAAAATGTCTATCTGGCAATAAAAGTAAAGTGTCAAAGGTTTGTACTATAGACCTTTTGTATTGTATAGGATATTTTATGGTCATTATGGGGCTACTCATTTGTATCATGATTTTTTTTTTACTCCGGTTATATATAATCTATGCCATATGGGTGGTTTCTTGACTTTATTAACATTCGGGGGCCAATTTTTAGTGTTTTTCAATGGTTTTAATTACTTGATGTATAAAATTATATTTATGTGATATTTTGAAATAAAAGTACATTTTGATATTTTGGAGGTGCAGTCTGATGCTTTCACTCCGCTTGTATCCGCTGTGGTGCCCACCTTATTAATACATTAGTCTCACACATACACATTTGGGCAAGTCCTTATAACCTTTCTGTGGAGTACACAAAAGAAACACAAGGAGAACACCCACAGTCAACGTGCTTTGATTATCCTAAAATTATTAGCATTAATATTTAGAAAATGCTATTCATTTCTATAGGGCTTTACATGGCACAATATTAAGATGACCTACTGTAACCATTGAACTCAGACATTGCAGTACAGAGAAATAATAACAGTGCCCATAAGATACATTAGGAAGGAACTTCACCCATACCAGTTTACAATCTACAAGGCACAAGAAATGGATACGGTTATATGTTATATACTTATATTCTTTATAATAGGTATGTGTTCAGTGAGTGTATGAAGGTTTGGAGGGTTGCTAAAAGGAATGAGGGAGGGAGTTTCAGAAGAGAGGAGCGAAGCACAAGAGAAGCCATGAATACAGGACGGGTAGAGAGGAGGTTCCCAATGGCAAAACAGTGGTTGCATGTAGGGTGGTATCTGTGAACTTGAGAAGAAATGTATGAAAATAAAATATATGTAACCTCTGCATACAAAGCCCCTCAATATGGTATCCCCTATAAGATATCATATTTCATCTGGGGTCTCCTATTTTGGGCTTCTCACTACCCATATATAATGGATAGGTGCACACATTCATTCATACATACCATGGCAGTCTGTGTTTTGTTGGCATCTACATTTTGACTTCAACTTTATTGGGATCAACTGATGTATGTTTTCTGCACTCTTATCACTCTCACATACATTTTCCTTAATATGACGTGTTCACACAATCTCATAAACTTCTCTTTTTTACCTATACTGAATGTTGATCCTGAAGCATTAACATTTACATTTTGTCCTTGTCCGCTCCCTCCTGATGTGTTGCAGCCTCTGATGCTTTCTTGACCCTTTGATCTCACAGCACGGCTTCATGAAAGTGTGAAATTTAGGATTAAAACAGAATAATGGAAAGAAGGAAGATTTATGAAATGTCTGAATCTTCTAAAAGTGTCAGGAGGACACCCCACTGGAGTAAGGAAAGGGGCAGGCTGAGGGTGAACTAATGTTATTTTTCTCTACCTTCTTTTTAGATCTTCTGGTTGACATGTTGGGAGTGCTCGCCAGCTACAGTATCACAGTCAAAGAGCTGAAGCTTCTCTTTAGTATGTTACGGGGAGAAAATGGAATCTGGGTAAGCTGTGGTCGGGGTCTGCAGTCCCTGTATTAATGCTTTTAGAGCTTGAGGTTACCATCTAATGTCTCCTGAGACACATAGAATCAAATGCTGATTGAACGTCTCTAAAGTAGCCTCAAATAGCTAATCTTAAATTAAGTATTTAGTAATCTATTGCTGTCTATGGACATTTGTCTGAGAGTGCTTTCACTTAGCTTTTGCTACTCTCTCTGTTTTGACAGCCGAGGCATGCGGTGAAATTGTTATCAGTACTCAATCAAATGCCACAGAGACATGGACCCGATACCTTCTTCAATTTCCCAGGACGGAGTGCGGCAGTAAGTGTTTTATTGATGCCTAACGTCTTCAAAGGGTATAGTATTTCTGTTATAGTATGGGGTATGTCTTCCTGATACCTATAAAAAGCTGTTCCTATAGCCAATCTATATATTCTACTATGTATGAGAAAAAAAATGGATAATAAAATATTCGATACCTCTATGTAAAACTGGATTTATACAGCATTCTGCGTCACAACAGATAACTTTTTGGAGCTTTTTTTTAAATAAATATATGTGGCATTTGCGTTATGAGTAATGACCCCAAAGTGGGGCTTCATTTGAATTGAATCCGGCTTGATAGAGCTGCTTTCCCCTATTACCCATTATACTAAAGTGTACCTCTAGATCCTTACTGGGGGCCACATGTTCCGGATGTGTGGCCCAAGGGGAAGGCACATTCCCAGGAATACGTCTCCTGTAAGCGGAGTGCTTTGCCTAATCATAAAGAACAGAAAAGCTTTTCTTTTTCCCCTCTTTAATATAGGGGCAATGATCTATATTTCACATCTCTAAAAGTTGTCATGTTTATGTATCTGTTTTTTTTTGTATACCTGTGGTCTGTGTTCCTTTCACGTGTATGTTGCCTAAAATATATCTTGGATATTTTGGAAATACCGGCTTTTACTTAAATATAGGGAGGGAAACGCCATCGACAAATACTGGTGTGTGTGTGTGTGTGTGTGTGTGTGTCCGTCTGTCCCCACAACATGTTGGTTGACCTCTACTGCTCTAGAAATACTGCTTCTGCTCAAAGTTTGCATTTTCTGGTTCGGGATTGAGCAGAGTAGGGTTGTTTTACAGAAGACTACTAGTCCTTCTCCATGAATTAGAATATCATCAATAAGTTAATTTCAGTAATTCAATTAAAAAAGTGAAACTCATATATTATATGGATTCATTACACACAGAGTGATCTATTTACAGCATTTTTTTCTTTTAATGTTGATGATTATGGTAACCGTTAATGAAAACCCAAAATTTTGTGTCTCAGAAAATTAGAATATTATATAAGCCCAATTTCAAAAATGATTTTTAATACCGAAGTGTTGGCCTACTGAAAAGTATGTACAGTATATGCCCTCAATACTTGGTCAGGGCTCCTTTTGCATGAATTACTCCATCAATGCTGCGTGGCATGGAGATGATCAGCCTGCGGCACTGCTGAGGTGTTATCAATGCGGCGTGGCATGGAGGCGATCAGCCTGTGGCACTGCTGAGGTGTTATTAATGCGGCGTGGCATGGAGGTGATCAGCCTGTGGCACTGCTGAGGTGTTATTAATGTGGCGTGGCATGGAGGCGGTCAGCCTGTGGCACTGCTGAGGTGTTATCAATGCGGCGTGGCATGGAGGCGATCAGCCTGTGGCACTGCTGAGGTGTTATTAATGCGGCGTGGCATGGAGGTGATCAGCCTGTGGCACTGCTGAGGTGTTATTAATGTGGCGTGGCATGGAGGCGGTCAGCCTGTGGCACTGCTGAGGTGTTATCAATGCGGCGTGGCATGGAGGCGATCAGCCTGTGGCACTGCTGAGGTGTTATTAATGTGGCGTGGCATGGAGGCGATCAGCCTGTGGCACTGCTGAGGTGTTATTAATGCGGCGTGGCATGGAGGCGATCAGCCTGTGGCACTGCTGAGGTGTTATCAATGCGGTGTGGCATGGAGGCGATCAGCCTGTGGCACTGCTGAGGTGTTATGGAAGCCCAGGTTGCTTTGATAGTGGCCTTCAGCTCGTCTGCATTGTTGGGTCTGGTGTCTCTTCTTCCTCTTGACAATACCCAAAAATTCTCTATGGGGTTTAGGTCAGGTGAGTTTGCTGGCCAATCAAGCGCAGTGATACTGTGGTTATTAAACCAGGTATTGGTACTTTTGGCAGTGTGGGCAGGTGCCAAGTTCTGCTGGAAAATGAAATCAACATCTCCATAAAGCTGGTCAGCAGAGGGAAGCATGAAGTGCTCGAAAATCTCCTGGTAGACGGCTGCGTTGACCCTGGACTTGATTTAACACAGTGCACCTACATCTCAGTAGGCCAACATTTCTGTATTACAAATAATTTTTGAAATTGGGCTTATATAATATTCTAATTTTCTGAGAGACTAAATTTGGGGTTTTCATTAACTTTTAGCCATAATCTTAAACATTAAGATAAAAAAAAATATGCTGGAAATAGATCACTCTGTGTGTAATGAATCTTTGTAATGAGTTTCACTTTTTGAATTAAATTACTGAAATAAATTAACTTTTTGATGATATTCTAATTAATTTAGAAGGACTAGTATACTGCCCATAAGGGGCGTCGATTGACGATTTAGAAGGTTGATCGGCGCTCGTTTTACTTGCATTTTATATGTAGCTATTATCGCGAGGGGTTCTTTCGAAACCCCCTTTCATACACTTTACATTATTGTGGGCAGCATATCCCTTGTTTACACAAGGGGATGTGCTGTTGACAAGCAATCACTTTTTATGTCTGCATAAAAGATATGCTCAGTGACAAAGAAGCGTTTTAGCGTTTGTCGATTGATCGCTGGGCATGTTTACTCTTGGCAATGATTGAGAACAAATGTTCGATGGATCGTTATGGTGATTATTACCCCGTATAAAAAGCCCTTTAAAGGAAACCTGTCACCAGCATTTCACCTATTAAACTCTACTCACGCCTTGCTGGCCGCTGCTGTCAAAAGTTCACTGCCGTTATGCCTTTTCCTAAATTCCCCCTTCGACTGTAAATAACGGTCTTAAAACATTTTGCGCCTTTTATGGTAATAATCCGGCAGTCTCGTTCGTTCCTCTTCTTATGCCCGCCCACCGCCGAAAACTGGCCCACCTTGAATGCCAAAATCTCATCTGAGATAGCGCTCATGTATGGTCCGATACCCTTCCCTTCGTCCGGGATCCAAATCTAGTTACTGTGCATGGCCGCTATGGTGTACCGTTGTGCGCACGCACCAGAACAGGACATAGATGCACAAGTGCAGGATTTTGTGTGGGGTGTAGGGAGGCAAGGAGTTGTCAATCAAAAGTAAGGAGGCAGGGTTAACTCAAAGGCTTGGGGAATGAAGGTATGACTCTTTTCCAATGAAGATATGACTCTTTTCCAATGAAGATATGACTCTTTTGCATAAAAATTATTTTTCACCCACTTCCACAGGTATTGCTAGTTTAATAGGTGAAATGCTAGTGACCGGTTCCCTTTAAGGTGCTGTATCTGAGGCAACCATGACCAGCCAAAACTTTTTCCCTTAAAGCGACTGTCCTCTCTGAAAACCCCCCTAAACTACAATAATCAGTTAATTACTTAAAAGACGATGATTCCGAATCTGTAAGTTTTATCTTTTTGCTCGCATTCCCTCGCCAGGAGCCTGCAAATGGGCCCTGTGCGCTGCAGGCGGAGGACGAGTCCTAAGCTCAGCGATATAATGGAGAGGACTCCTAGAATTCCTCTCTCTGCATCATGTAGCACACGGCCTGTTCACAGGCTTAAGTCTCCATTACACCGGCCAATTTTGGCCGGTGCAATGAGCGCCGATCAACGAGACAGCCCAATCTGCCCGATCATTGCCCAGTGTAAAAGTGGGGGAATGCAAGTAAGTGAAAAGACCAAAAAAAAACCTTGCTTGCAGATTTGGATTTTTTAAGCAATTTTACTGATGACTGTAGTTTGTCACCTCCGAACCCCCCCTCCCCCCTCGAGCCTCTCTAATTATAATAAGAGCATTGCAGGACAGACTCTATACCTTGAGGTTAATAATCATTATGTTTTGATTTATCATGGCTTCAGATTCCAGATTGTTTTTATCCTAGGACTGATGTTACTGCTACCGGAACATACTGTAAAATAATGTGTGATCGTTTCTTGTGTGCGGTCTTATATGTGCCATTTCTAACCTTCTCGTTTAGGCTATTGCACTGCCTCCTATTGCCAAGTGGCCTTATCAGAATGGTTTCACACTGAACACGTGGTTTCGTATGGATCCTTTAAACAATATAAATGTTGATAAGGATAAACCTTACCTCTATTGGTGAGTGAATGTATTTTATGTTTTATTATTCTGTGTGATTTATAGATTTGTAGAATGTACACAAAAAAATTCCTTTGTTCTAGTAATAACTGGACTTGATGTGTAAACTACTTTAAAGTTTTAGAAGTTTTTTGAATATTTTCTTGTATGGATTGTAACAATATAGGGCCCTGAGGAAGACCACTCAAAAACAAAATGGTAATACAAAGAATATTACTATGACGTATTGTTTTTTTTAGTCTGTGTTGCTTTATAATTGGTTTTCTCTATTCAATCTTCTGGCTCTGATCTTATGAAATGTAATAGCTGGATTATCAGAATTTCGGGATTACTGCTTGTTGGGTCGAAGGAATTTCACTTTGCGTTCTACAGAATGTGATTTTGCCAGATATGGTATTAATGTAATTCTAAAAAAAACAAAAAACCTTGCAGAACTGAAGAAAATATAAAATCAAACTTAATATACATCCCATTAGAAATGTTTGTCTCGATTTTCTACAGGTTTTGTGAGCTTTAAAGTCCATGCAAAATCCTTAATCATAATTCTAAGTCCTTGCTGATTCCCTATTTTTTTTTTTTTTAAATTTTTTTTTTTCTTGGACATATATAGAAAACCTGTGCCGTTGCAGTTTCCATATCATAAATACTTTGTATACAATCACATACATATGGGCTGTTGAATGTCACCCTTGTGTTTTTACATTGATCCCATCCTTACTGAATATTTATATAGTAATCCGTTTCTACAATTTTACCTATTTTGACTGTTTTGGTCTATTTTTCTTTGTGATCTTTACAAGCCCAAGCTGGCGGCATTTCTCAGATTTACATTTAATGCACATCCGGTCTTGCATTTTCTTATTACATTTAACATTCTATAATCCAACATATACTGCAACTACTGTCTGACTCCTACAGTGGCAGAGAGGGCCCCCTCTCATTCGGGCCTCTGTGCGGCTTCATAGGCTGTATGTCCGCCCCTGCAGTAGAGGTTGTCCTTCTGGTCTTCCTCCTTGTTATTCACCTGTGCACAGGTAGCCTCTGCTGTGTTTTTTTCTTTTTTACTCATCTGTGTGTAGATATTGAGTTATCAGTCATACTTACCTGTCTTGTATTGTTAAAATAATAAAAGTATTTGGTTTTCTGTTTTTAGTTTTCGCACAAGTAAAGGTGTTGGTTATTCTGCACATTTTGTGGGGAATTGTTTGATAGTCACATCCCTGAAATCAAAAGGAAAAGGCTTCCAGCACTGTGTGAAGTACGACTTCCAGCCACGCAAGGTAAGTGAGGACAAATAAACCTGCTGCACTTCAAGAATCACAATTTTCTCTTTCCGATAGTAAATTCCCATATGATGGCCTTCCTTCCACTTATTATTTAAATAGTGAAAACATAAGGGCAAATATAGTGGGAAGTTCATTATACTATCCGCGCCAATTTTCTGGCATAGAAAAGATACATTTTTGGGTCAAAATATTTTGCGCAGAAACTGCTTTAAATGATATCTGCATCTCCTAATAAAGTGAGGAGCATTTTACTCCATTCCGATTTATATTAGGACTTTATCTCTCTCTGCCGATTTCTGTCTCTTTTCTGTTTGTCTCTCTTTGACTGTAACTATTTTTCTTTTTCGCTTTCACTCTTTTTTTTTTTTTTTCGTTTTCCGCTTACTTGTTCTTTCTTTTTCTCTTTCCTTCTCTCCTTTTTTTTCTCTTACTTTTTCTTTCTTTCGCTTTTTCTTTCTTTCCTTTCTTTCTTTCTCTCTTTCTTTTTCTTTCTTTCTTTCTTTCTTTCTTTCTCTCTTTCTTTTTCTTTCTCTTTCTTTTTCTTTCTCTCTCTCTTTCTTTCTCTCTTTCTTTCTTTTTCTTTCTCTCTTTCTATTTTTCTTTTTTTCTCTTTCCTTTTTCTCTTTCTTCCCTTTTTCTCTTACTACTTTCTCTCTCTCTCTTTCTTTCTCTTTTTCTTTCTCTCTCTTTCTTTCTCTCTCTCTCTCGCTTTCTCTCTCTCTTTCTTTTTCTTTCTCTCTTTTTCTTTCTCTCTTTCTTTCTTTTTCTTTCTTTCTCTTTCTTTCTTTCTTTTTCTTTCTTTTTCTTTCTTTCTCTCTTTCTTTCTCTTTCTTTTTCTTTCTTTCTTTCTCTTTCTTTCTTTTTCTTTCTTTCTCTTTCTTTTTCTCTTTCTTTCTCTTTCTTTTTCTCTCTTTCTTTTTTTCTTTTTCTCTTTCCTTTCTCTCTTTCTTCCCTTTTTCTCTTACTACTTTCTTTCTCTTTCTCTCTCTTTCTTTCTCTCTCGCTTTCTCTCTCTTTCTCCTTTCTTTCTCTCTCTCTCTTTTTCTTTCTCTCTCTCTCTCTTTTTCTTTCTCTCTCTCTCTCTGCGTCTCCTCTCTTTAAAGACTGTCACAAACACAACGCTATACGTCCGATTTCTACGTGAACTCAGTCTAGGCTAATTCCAGTGGACATATTTAATAACATGTCTCTGGATAACATCCTGGGATTGTGATATATGTCTTACAATGGTTTTAGTCATGACACAAACTTAATTATGAACCAGCGGATCTAAAATCCTTAAGTTAGATCAATTGAGTTTTATATTTCCTTTTCACATTGGTTATAATGATTGAACTTCAGTGCTTGCTCCCTATGGGAATTGAATAGCTGATTGACAATGTGGTAATTGTACCTACTCAGAATGGCTCGACTCTCTCTGAACTCCTACACACTGGGTGAGATTTATGAAAACTGGTGCAAAGAAAAAGTAGAGCAGTTGCTCATGGCAACCAATCAGGTTGCAGTTTTCATTTTTAAAAGGGCCTCTGGAAAATAAAAGGTATAATCTAATTTGGTTGTTTTTTTCTTAACACCTATTTTGATATATTTCCCCACTGTAGGCAGTAATTGAATAGACGCCTAATCAACCCCAACATGAATAAGGTTGATTCTACTGCTATTTTAGAATGGTTAGGTATAAACACAGAGCATACACATTGATCAAAGTGAAAATTAGCATTTGGAATACTAGGGGCCCATATGGGACACACGGTCATTGGTGTCTACCTATGCTTTACTGCCTTGTGTATGGTCTAATTTATATTTAGTGCAGATTAACTTGTGACCACCTCTGTGATGTACTGAAGTCTATGGTTATGTTCACACTTGCAATCCATTTGTGTCCTGTTTTTTTGTTTTTTTTTGTTTTGCAAGTTACTTACAATTCCAGGTATTTGGGTGAATAATTAGTTGCTGTCCGTTATTATCTGTTTTCCATCCATTCAAATAAAATTAAATGGGGGACTATAGTGGAGCCTGTGCCAGTAATGCAGAGTGTTGCACTTTCGTGGCCACCAAAATGAAATCAATACACTGGATGTTAAATCTTAAAACACATCATGATGCAAAGGAGCTGTGCCTGTGCGATCAATAGCGACAGCGGCATATAAGGTATTTGCAGAGGAAGAGGGGGGCCCGCTCTATCAGCTTATCCGCAGCCCGCAACACATTTGCGGTTCACCGATGGGTTACCAGGACTGCCGGGGGCCTAACAAGGGCCTGCAGGTCTGCCACAGCTATGTGCCTATTAGGCCATACCTCCTGTCCGTGTAATACTGACAGGCAATAATGCTTTGGAATACTATGCATTATAAAAGCGATAAAAATCAAGTTGAATATAGTTTAATATAAAATGAATAAATCACCATTAAAAAAATAATACATATTTGGCACCATTGCAATCGGAACGACCCGTAGAAAAAGTTAACTTGTGATTTTTACTGCACAGTAAACGGGTGGGGGGGGGGGGAACAATTGCAGAATTGCTGTTTTTTAAAAAATTTCCCCTCAAATTTTGTTCTTTATGTTAGTCAAAAAAATGGTACCTCCAAAGTGGTACCAATAAAGCAGTAACACATAAAAAAAAAAAAAAGCCCTCACATGGCTACCTCATTGGAAAAATGAAAAAGTTATGGGTCTCACAAAATGCAGCAACAAAATTATTTTTTCCATACAATATGTTTTTATTGGGCAAAAGTACTAAAATGTAAAAAAAAGTCATACTAATTTGGTTTTACCGTATTCATGCCGACCCGCGGAATAAAGTAAACCTATTCCTTTAACTGCATAGTAAACCACAATCGTACAGCTGCATAAACGAAAGAATAAAGTTATGGCTCTTGGACTGTGCGATGAAAAAAAGCTGAAAAATCTGCACCACTTCAGCTAAATGTGAATGGGTCCTAAAACTAAGCAAATATAAGCGATAAATTTATCACATTTATGAGAAGGCCAAAAAGCTGGCAGACATTTTATTCATAAGACTTTCCCAAACATTTGTTACACTTGGAAAAGGATATTCGGCTCTGTTCACATCTGCATCGGAGGCACCGTTAGGGGCAGATCCGGGTTTACCGGGGACAATAGTGCAGCATGCACTATTGTTTCCGGTAAAATCACGGACACACCAACGGAAAGCCGACGGAACCCATTAAAGTCAATGTGCTCCGTCGGCAACCGGCAGTGTCCGTTGGTTCCGTTATTCCCTTGTTCTGTTCCTCTGACGGAGCAGAACAACGGAATGTCACAACGCAGATGTGAACATAGCCTTAGACCTACAGAGATGTTGCAAATAAAACCTTTGCCTTCCTCAGAGACTTGAATTTCTTCATTTTCCATAGTAGAATATAATGTAACCTATTAATCCTGACTGACTGCAAATGCCAGAAAATATGCAAATACTATAATACTTTTCCTGTGAAGGTGACATATCTGTTAATAATCTCTTTCGCTCCAGTGGTACATGATCAGCATTGTTCACATCTACAACCGTTGGAGGAACAGTGAAATCCGCTGCTATGTAAATGGCCAGCTAGTATCGTATGGGGACATGGCGTGGCATGTCAACACCAACGACGTGAGTATTCATATAAGGACGCTGAGCTCATGGGAGATTATCCTGGAAGTCACTGCCTTAAGAAGCCTCATTGCTCCACCAAATCACCCCTGTTAATGTAATAGATCATATTACCTTCAAATTTCTAGGTATTCGTATAGTATTACCAGTGACACTTGTGTAGGATGGATATTCATAAACCAGCATTGGACTGAGATTTTATTTTTTAGCATAATGTTTTAGGTGGTTGTCTGGGACTTTAACATGATGGCCTATCCTTATCTATGTATTGTATGATCGGTGAGACTCCAACCCCCAGGACTCCCATCGATCAAGGCGACGACATCCATATGGTTGTGACTGGTACTGCAGTTCAGCCCTGTTCACTTGAACGGACGAAGCTGCAGTACGAGGCACCGCCGCAATCCTGCCTGTATAAACAGTGAAGCGCCGCTGCCTCCTTGTTCTGCTGATCGGTGGCAGTGCCAGGAGTTGGGCCCCCACGATTGATGGCTTATTCTAAACATAGACCATCACTAGAAAATCCCCGAAAACCCCTTTAAATATTAACTTATTCTAGCCATGATCATAGTATCTTTCGGCCAGGAATTTACTCCACACATGCCTATATTAACCATTTCTTATGTGGTATCTGAACACTAGGAGGTACATGCCAAGAGTTTAGGTGTATGCCCCATAGGGTATGCTCCTGTCACTTACGGCTTCCTCAGTTGCAGACTGGCATTGTTGTAAGATAATGCTCTTATCTGCATACTGTTGCAGGCTCGCTTTATTATGGGGTCCATGTGGCTAGCTCTGTATTGAGGGCACTGCGCCCGGAACTGTATTTGAGACAATGTCATTGATTCTATTATAGGAAACTGTCGTTACGTTTCCAAAGCTTGGTGCCCCCTTCCTCCTCAATGCCTTTCCACATCTTAATGATGAAGCTGACCACGTGAAATAAGATGGCACCAAACCTTACCAGCCTAGACTTTAAACATCCGTTATGAATGGAAGTAGCACAGCCCTAAGGCTATGTTCACACTAGTTGGATTTGCATATTACAGATCTGACCTGATTCCTTCATGATCGATGGCAGAAATACGAGACATTTCTGCTGTGGAAGTGCTATGGGTGTGCAGCTGACCCGCACAAGGATTAGCCACGTTGCAGAATCCGCGGCAATAAGTAGCATGCGGATGCACATTGTCGAAAATTCAGAAACCCCATTCACATGCATAGGATGCACATTGTCAGATTAGACCCAGATTTCGGCACAGAATCTGTGGTGAAATCCGTGTCTTATCGGGTTGGACCGCCACTACTCATAATGTTATCCCATCTCCTAGCGATATGCCATAACATTATATTAATGTAAATGTGAATATTAATCTCTGCTTATGTTGCGAAAAAGCAATATAATTTGGCCATTCTTCCACTTGATGTGTTTGCTGAACTTTCCACAGGTTTCACGCATTTTAATAGAGTGCAGCTTTCAGTATAAATTAAAAATGCTTGCCCTTTTTATAACAAGGTGAGGTTTGTCTCCAACGACAAGTCATTGACACCTTAATTGTTGGTTGTAGGGTTAATATTCCCCGGTAATATCCATATTACTGTATGCTTTTATGTTTTTATGTTTTTTTCAGAGCTATGATAAATGCTTCCTTGGTTCATCAGAGACCGCCGACGCTAACAGAGTGTTTTGTGGTCAACTTGGAGCAGTGTATGTGTTCATTGATGCCCTGAACCCTGCGCAGATCTTTGCTATACATCAGCTTGGACCCGGGTATAAGGTGAGAGACTTCATGTAGATTATTGATGCCATTCACAGTGATATCTCAGCCACCTCCCAAATACGGGTCAGTTTCTTGTAGCTGAGAACCTTGTTATTTCTTGTTTCTTTGTTTCACAATTAGTTTAGTGAGCAGCATTAATACTTCTTGCTTCACCTGGGATCGGACGGTAAATACGTGATTGAATTTTAGCCTCTCAAGAACGAAGCTATTAATATGTGTAAACTTTATAATACTGTATGTGATACTCCAACGCTGTATTAGAGAAGAACACTTCGCCAAGCTTCACTCCAATTATAATTTGTCAAATATATTTTGAAATGGTACAATTTATGTGAAAATTAGAAGTTGCTGAGGTCTTCTGTGATGAGGAATACAAGCAGCATCTTTTTAGTCTTTATTGAACATCTATGTAGGGTCTAGGTGGTGAACAGGGGTTATATAGACTACGAATATCGATTAATATTATAAAGATCATACTTATCTAAGGTTAAAAGTTGGTTTGTGAGTTACTGAGTGAGTATGAAAAGGGGTATTCTGTTTTCTATTTATTTATAGAATAGAAAATTTTATCATTTTCGAATATACATATATGTAATGCATCCATGGCATAACTGAATAGGACTAAACATGGCGTCAGTCACAGATCCCCCGCAAAAAAAAGACATGTGACCTCCTAACACACGCGCGTCACGTGACGCCTCCCAACACACACACACACACACACACCTCAGGCGACACCCCCCAGCACTCTCACGTCAGGCGACGTCCCCCAGCCATCTCACGTCAGGCGACGCCGCCCCCCAACGTTCTCGCCTCAGGCGACGCCGCCCCCCAACCTTCTCGCCTCAGGTGACGCCGCCCCCCAAACCTTCTCGCGTCAGATGACGCCACCCCCCAAACCTTCTCGCGTCAGGTGAGGCCCCAACCCACTTGCAGGTCATGTGTCCTTGCATTTAGTTCACTATCTAGATATGACAGGTGAATAGTAATTCATTGAGGAGCAGAATGATGTATTTCGACCTATAGTAACATCACATCATGTCTGACATTCTCGGTGCAGTAATCTGGGATATTATTACATCCATACCTTCAAAGTGTGACATTTTAAAGGTATTAGAAATAACGGTGGATTTCTGTGGCACCATGAGGTCTGTTACACCTCCCCAGAATATTGTAGGCAGTGTCTACTTTATCAGTATTGCGTTTTGTTCCCCTGTATAGTTACAGCTTTTCCAATAAACCCCCAAATTATCTGATATTTTGTATTGATGTATTTTGTCCCTGCTTATTCTCGGAATATAAACATTGATTTCCTTGCACAGTCACAAATCATTTCATCTTCTCCAGTACTAATCTAGAACATTGCTGGAATATCGCTGTGTGGTGCAGGTGGCATTCTCCTTTACAATTGGTATTTACTAGGTAGCAATAAATTCTGTGATTTTGTCATCAGCCAGACTCCTGTCCTGAATTAACATTGATTGGATATTGATTCCCGTGCGGACTTAGCTGATTACTTGTGCATTGTCAATGAAGTGCACGTTTCTGGCGCTTTTTTTTTTTTTTCGACACGGTTGTTTAATCCACTGCACAACATACGGTGAGCGAGCATCTCGGGAGTTGTTGCTTGGGTGTCTCTAGAAATTTCTGAGATAATAAGTCAGGGTATTGATGAGAGGCAACACATTGCACAACCATCGTACAATTACAGTTTTCAACTGTTTGACTTTCTCTAAAATCTTGTTCTGGAGAAATCGATACATCAGCCAAACAAAGTTGCTTTGTCTTCTGCGCGTACTTTGCTTCTCAAGAAGAGGCCGTACTGAAAGAAGAAAAAAGGAATAAGGGAAGGCCTCCATGACTAAAATAGATGGGAGGGACACAGAGTTGGCTGGCCTATGAGAGGAAGAGGGGGGGGGGGACAGCAGGAGGGCTTGGGTGAGAAGGGGTGGGGATTGAAGGGGATGTACCTGTTTCCTGTTTGTGCTCTCCCTCTCTTCGCCAGGACACAGAAGCAGGAACATGTTTGTTACCCCTGCTGCGTCTGATGAGGAGGCTATGGAGCTGTTGCGGGCCGCGGCAGCCTCTCAGGGTCCTGGATGGCTCGGAGCACGAGTGGCGACGCTGCTGCAGGGACAATCGGGCGCTCCGGTCCAGGAGCGAGCAGAGTCGGCTGGAGCAAGCGGGGAGCGCTCTGTCATGCCGGTGGTCGCGGGGCTGCTGGAGCAGGCCGAGGTACAGGACCGGCGTACCAGGGGGTCGGGCAGGAGAAGAGGAGAGCCCGTTTCCCCCATGACTCAGGCCAGGGCTGGCACTCACGGCGTGACGCGCAGCACGAGGCGCTCGCGCCCGCCCGCAAGACTGAGTCCTGAAGACATCCCGCGGGCGCGGTGGCGCAAGAGGAGCCCATCAGTGGACCCTGCAGGCCAGACCCCAGGGCGGCCTGCCGCTGCTCTTTCGTCTGGTCCTGGGAGGAATCCCAAAACGCGGCAGCGCCCGGCGGCAGCGGCGAGGAGGACGCGGCCTTCACTTCCGGTCACATCCTCTCCTTCTTCAGCACGTGGCGGAAGGGCAACGGCGACCCTGCATGGCGATGTGCCAGCCAGAGGGTCGGCTCATGGTGTCGTCGAGGTGGAAATGACCAGAGGTCACAGGATGAGGTCGGTGGTTGGAGTGCCAGGGACGGAACAGCTTGGAGCTGGTTCAGCGGGACGGATGAGGCATGAATTGGAGCTCGGCCAATTGGATGATGCGATGTCACCCCCCCTTTTCTCAGACGAAAATCGGAATTCCCCGTGCACACATTGCCAATGCGGACAGCATCGGAGGGAGTCCGGAGCATTGGAGGACGGTGAGCGGCGGGCCTCTCCACGTGGACATGGGGGTCCGGCTGACGGGTTCACAGCCCCTGGGCAGCCTGGTGAGTTGACACCTACGTTACCATTTCCAGCTTTATTGATGTCGGGTATCGGTGTAGAGGGTGTCGCGGCGGTGGGCGTCGCGGCGGAGTCGGGGGTCTCGTCGCTACAGGCGGGTGCGGGGGATAGTTTGGCGGAGTTAGTGGGATGTTTAAAAGTGTTAGTGGGGCGGCTAGGTGGTTTCCCTTCCCAAGAACCGTCAGGTGTGGCGCCGGTCGCGGTGTGGGGGGGCAGTGTTGGAAGCGCTCCAGTTCGTCAAAACGGTGGGGGGTTGAATGCCGGGGCAGCGGTGGCAGTGGCGGCGGCGGTTCAAACAGATTCGCCGAAGGAGGTTGATAGGGTGCGTCTTGATGATCGTGCGCGCGGGGAGGTTTATGTTTGTTATGAGGGCCCGTTAGGGGCGCATTTAAAGCAGGAGGTAAAGGAAAGGATTTGGAAAGACGAGTATGTGGAGATTTTTTCCTTGCTTCCGCTGGAGAAGTTTAATTTAGATAAGGTGAAGCGGGATGAAACAAAAAAGGATGAGGAAGAAAAGAGATGGTACAGGTTGATTCCAAAAACGTTCGTCAATTGGATGCAGGCTTTTGCAATTTTGGCGAGTGTTATTGGGGAAAAGGCGCCAGATAATTGTTCCGGCTTGTTTTGTTATTTGGATGCGGTGGGGGAGGCGCATCGGGTTTATGGGGGCCAGGCCTGGCTTCGTTACGATGAGCAGTTTCGGCAGAGGAAAGCGGTGCGGCCGAATATACAGTGGGACCATAAGGACATAGCCTTATGGTTGAAAGTGACGGCACTTTATAAGCAGGGGCAGTCCTTTCCCGGGAGCGGGAATGCAGCAGGAACTTCCGGCGGGGGTAGTCAGGCCTCAGGTTCAAAATTTGGGACGTGTTGGCAGTTCAATGAGGGGCAGTGCAAATTTGGAGCGACGTGTAAATTCAAGCATGCGTGTTCACATTGCAGCGGGCAGTCACATGGAGCGTCTAAATGTTTTAAGAAGGGAAAACGACAAGGGGGAGCCAGCGGTGCGTCTGGTTATGGGGGAGACTCCGGTGAAGCTCATAAAGATGGCCCCCTTTCTAAGTAGGTACCCCAATAAGGAGGGGGCGCGGTTGATTAGTTTAGGTTTTGGTTACGGTTTCGTTATTCCGCCCCCTTTGCATGAGGTCCCTTTCACGCAGCGCAACCTTAAGTCGGCATATCAGCATGCGGGGGTAGTCTCGAAAAAAATCCGGAAGGAGATTGATCTGGGCAGAATGGCGGGCCCTTTTAGCACGATCCCAGTTCCAGGTTTGGTGGTGTCACCGTTAGGGGTGGTTCCAAAACGAGAAGGTAACAAATTCCGGCTTATTCAGCATTTGTCCTTCCCGAAGGGGGCGTCGGTTAACGATGGCATTGACCAGGATCTCTGTTCTGTGGTCTACACGTCGTTTGATGCGGCGGTAGCGTTGGTACGTGGTTACGGAAGAGGGGCTCTGATGGCTAAAACTGATATTCAAGCGGCGTTTCGTTTGTTGCCGGTTCATCCGGACAGCCAGAGGTTGTTGGGATGTTATTGGGAAGGGGATTATTACATTGATCGATGCCTTCCCATGGGTTGTTCGTTGTCGTGCGCGTACTTTGAGGTGTTTAGTTCTTTTTTGGAATGGGTAGTCAGGGAGTGGAATCAGTTCTTCACTATCTCGACGATTTCTTGTGCGTTGGCCCATCGTGTTCGGGGGTTTGCGCAAATTTGTTGGAGACGGTCAATTGGGTGTCAAGGGAGTTCGGTGTACCCTTGGCTGTGGAAAAAACTGAGGGTCCGGTGACGACCATTTGTTTTTTGGGAATTACTATCGACTCCGTAGCAATGGAGTGCAGATTGCCGGAGGATAAGTTGGGGGATTTGCGGTTGGTAGTGGAGCGAGCGTGTCGGATTAGGAAAATTACGCTACGTGAATTGCAGTCCTTATTGGGGAAGTTGAATTTTGCTTGCCGCATCATGCCGATGGGCAGGGTTTTTTGTCGGCGGTTGGCAGCGGCGACGGCGGGGGTTCGGGAACCCCATCATTTCATTCGTCTGGCTGCAGAGCACAGGGAAGATTTACAGGTCTGGCTCCATTTTCTGGCACAGTATAATGGGCGCTCTCTTTGGATGTCCCGGGCGTTAGATAGCTTCGATTTGGAATTGTTCACTGACGCGTCTGGGGCGGTGGGGTTCGGGGCGTTCTTTAAAGGTCAATGGTGCGCGGGAAAATGGCCGGTTGCATGGGTGGAGGCGGGACTGACGCGTAACTTGGCCCTACTCGAACTGTTTCCCATCGTGGTGGCGGTCACCATTTGGGGAGACAGGTTCCGGGACAAAAAAGTGCGTTTTCATTGCGACAATTTGGGGGTGGTGATGGCTATAAATAATACTTCGGCGTCGTCCCCTCCAGTGGTTCGCTTGTTGCGTCAGTTGGTGCTTTCCTGTTTGAGTTTAAATGCATGGGTGGTGGCGGTGCATGTTCCCGGGGTAGATAATTGTATTGCTGACGCGCTTTCTCGCTCGCAGTGGGATCGTTTCCGGCAGCTGGTCCCGGACGCGGAGTTAACAGGGGTGGACTGTCCCAGTCATCTGTGGGAGCTGGTATCCAGGCGGCAGGTGCATTGATTAAACGTTCACTGGCCAGTGCAACGTGGTCGTCGTATGCGGCTGGATGGAGGCAATGGGAGGAGTGGGTGAGATCTTTGGGTGATGTGTGCTCGGATGATGATAGGATGGTGGCCTTGCTGTTTTGGTTGGGGGATGCGTTTGCCCGGGGTTGCACGGTCGCTAAGGTTAATCGCTTCGTTGCGGCCATTGCTTTCGGTTGTAAGTTACGGGGGTTGGTAGATATCACGAAGCGGTTCTTGGTGGGCCAGGCATTGAAGGGGCTGAGACGGGGTGTAGTGGTGAGGGATAAGAGGCGTCCCGTGTCATTTCAATTGTTGTGTTCCCTGGAGGTGGTGGTGCGGCAGGTGTGTCGTTCAGAGTATGATAGCAAGCTTTTCCGGTTGGCTTTTGCGTTAGCCTTTTTTGGAGCCTTTCGGGTAGGGGAATTGGTTTCCCCCAGTTCGGTAAAAGCGGGGGGCTTGTTGCAGGATAATGTCGATTTGTATGAAGACAGGGTGGAGATAGTGTTGCGAAGGTCCAAAACGGACCAAGGAGGGGCAGGACGTCGAGTGGTTTTGTTGGCGGTCCCAAAGAATCCGGTTTGTCCAGTGTTGTGTGTCAAGGAGTACTTGGCGGGTTTAGATCTCTCAGACGGGCCGTTGCTGCGGCACGAGGATGGCTCGTTTCTGTCGCGGTATCAGTTTATTTCGGTTTTCAGAAAGTGTCTGGTGGCTAGCGGGGTGCAGGCAGAGCAATACTCGTCTCATTCTTTCCGTATAGGGGCAGCGACGGAGGCGGTGAGATGGGGTTTAGATGATGCAGGCGTGCAGCGGATAGGGCGTTGGGAGTCGGCGCGTTTCCGTTCTTATGTGCGCTTGAACATGTTGTGATATATTGATGTATAGCATGTTCCGGGTGCGTGCGTTTCCGCCTGAGTATTGATGGTACGCGGCAGCAAGAGGTGGTGCGTGTATGTTCTTCATTTGTTTTGCAGGCCGTGACTCATGCATGGTGTGGATTATGGGACATTCTTTTGTGTACTGGGGTGCCCTTCGCGCGGATGTACGGCCGGACGGTCGACAGCTCAGGATTCCGCGGGACGTGGCGGTTGTGAGATGGATGGGTATACGGGGAATGACATGGAACAGGGTATTGCCCGAGTTTCACAATTTTGTACTGCTTGACAGGGCGCCGGAGGTACTGGTGTTGCATGTGGGAGGCAACGATTTGGGTATACGCCCTTTCCGGGAGTTGGTACGGGACGTCAAGCATGATTTGCTCTGCTTATGGGCAACTTATCCTAAATTGGTGACGGTGTGGTCTGAGATGGTCCCTAGGAAGAGCTGGCGGATGGCCCGTTCTGTGGGAAAAATGAACAAGGCTCGCATTAAGGCTAATAGGGCCATATCGAGCTTCGTGACGCGTAATGGTGGGGTTGCGGTGCGCCACTGGGATCTGGAGGCTGGGACAGGCAGTTACTGGAGAGAGGACGGTGTGCACCTCAATGAGGTGGGGATGGATATGTGGAGTCTGGCTTTGACCGATGGAATTGAGCGAGCGGTGGGAGTGTGGAGGAGCTCGCAGGCGTGAGGTGGTCAAGGCCTGTTTCGCTTTGGCGGGGGGGAGTCCTTGAAGTAGGTCGTAAAAAGTGGTGGGGGGGAATGCATCACGGGATGCACCCCCAATTTGTCGGCTTCTTAGGGTGTTACCCCTTTTGAAAGCTGGGTTATTTATATTTATATATATATGGTGGTCATCTGCAAAAAGGTAATTTGGTGCTCCTGGGCCGGGTTACGGCTGGGGGTAAGGTATTTGTGGGCAGATGGCCAAAATTAAGTATCGGTGGCTTCAAGGACTTGCCCCTGTCATTCTGGTTGGTTTATAATGTTATGACCCTGATAGGGTCGCAGTGGGTTATTTGTTGTTATGATGTATCCCCTTTTTTGGGGATTCAAAAATTATGGTATTTAAAGTTATTGTTATTTAAAATAATAAACGGCTGCTGTGGCCATTAAAATCCAACTCTGTTTCAGTGTCTGCTTTGAGAGGGTAGATTTACATAAGGGGAGAAGCGACTCGACTTATTTGAGTCATGTTGTCCAATGTATTTTAATAAGTTCTCTATCTAATAAAAAACAATGTTTACGGTGATCAGTTTCATTGAAGCTTCGCTCTTATATATCAACCTTCTTTAGGCCTCACTCACACCATATATTAATATGTATAATACGGTGCCCATACAAATCTATACTGTACCTCTGACTTCATATGGAGGCTTTTTTTTCTCATGAATTCATGTTTCATTGGATACCATATTACAAAGGTATTCTTCCCTCGAAGCGTAGCTGGGGGACAATGCAGTGCTGCATTAAGTAGCATTTGGTGGCTCACAGAATGCCTACAACTCCATGATGGGGACTCCGCCTGCTGCCATACAAGGGTCCGTGCACACAGCCTTGCAGTGTTTTTGAGGCCTACGTAAATTCTACAAAGCGCAAAGAACATTCCACCGATATGTTCTGGATGGGATTTTTTTTTACTGATTTGCTCACCCAATATGAAGTGTTTGTGGGGCATTTCTTCTGTAGTAGTGTCAGCTCCTGGCATTGCTGTCTTACACAAAACTCCTGACCAGTTTCCATACCCTGGATTGGCAGCACTATTATAATCTTATATTTTGCTTTTAGATCTATGTGTAACAAATAACCCATAGGATATCTGGAAGGGGGTAAAAATGTTGTTCACAGTTTTATGTGTTCTGCTTCTATCCTGTTGGCAAGCACTAGACCACTACATGCCATGTGAGGGTGCATCATCTAGGATTGCATTGTGTGGCACAATGGGTGTATGACTTATACAATGGAAATGTTATTTTCGGTCCTCATTAAATGAATATTTATTGCACTAGATAATAAGGTTGCTGAAAGATAACCCAAAAAGTGCATTGCGTGCAATACCTGAGTTATGAAAGGTTTTAATGAACTGAATTGGGACATCACATAGCCTTAATTCATTCCATGCATATCAAACCCTGTAGCAACTATGCAATTCATTAAGTCTACTTGGTTGGCTAGAAGAATATACAGAATGAATCTGCCAACAAAACCAATGAAACAAAATTCCTAACATAATTAAATATGACATACTTGGTTCACTTGGCAAAATGTTTGATGGTTTTTTTTCCTAACTAAATATAGAATGTTCCGAGTCTGAGAGAAAGAAATGGAATGTTTAAACGAATAACCTATTAGCAACTGAGCAGAGATCATGGCATGAAAAGTAAAGTTTATATAGTGGAGTCTTCGTTTCCTTCCTCTGTCTCACCGTGCTACGCAACTCTAATACACTTCTATGGGAGTTACAGAAACAGCTGAGCTGAGCAAGCATGGCTGTTTCCGGAAACCTGACCACCTCTGCATGGATTCTTCCCCATCTGGATGTGGTGGCCAGCGGCCGTTTTACCAGACTGGGATGTGGTCGGTGGTTCCGGTTCTTGAGTTTGGTGCGGGTCCCATCTGTCAGACAAATGCGGTTTGTCCTGGCCTCTGATAGTTTGCATATATTTACATTTTTACTTCAGATTGTGCTGTGACTTCCTGTTGTACCTGAACTATTCTTCCATACGACCGTGATATAGAAAAGCATTGCTTTGTCGAAATTTTCTGAAATGTCATCTTTTCAGTTAAGGGTTCTGGATAGATTTTTTTTAAACATATTTAAATGAATGTATATTTTATAGGACATTGATTATATTGATATCTGAAATTGAAATTGATATCCGAAATGAAAATGTTAGGATTTCTACCCATTTAGATGTTTACTTATATTTTTTTCATTCTTGAAGGAAAGTATAGCTGTAAAAAAGATATCCTGCGTATAACAGGTTCCCTACTTGGACGACAAAGATTACTACCATATGATTCCTACATCTATAACCAAATAAAATAACTACAATATTCAAAATAAACCATATATTAGAGTGAAATGTGACTAAATATTGTTGTATGCATCGTTAATTTCCTTTAAATTATCCAAACATGTTATAAACATGTTTGCCACACTATGAATACATACATACAGTACCTCCCCACACTCACTACATTACCCTCATCCTTTAATTATGGACCTATACATGCACATTTGGCACTATAGATGTGTTCACAACTATTTAGTTAGGTTGTGCACCATGAGAGTTGCACTGCGCACATTGAGCACCCTAACAAATCTCCCAGCTTTCTGCAATATCCCGAACTACAAAAGTTTAAGGTACAGATACAGTATCCGAATCAAGTTTAATGTACCAGAACCAATCTCATAACATATATACAATACCGGATCCAAGCTGTACAGAGATCAATTGCAAAATCAGATTATACACAGTCCTGTAAGTTTGTACCGCATAAAACTACTCCTCCCAGTATGACCTTAACGTAAGGTATTGCTGGGAGATGGTGTTTCTCAAACTGAAATTCTACTACCCATCATCATGCTACAGACCATACGAGTGACTACTGATCGATGCAATCAGAGGCAGAATAAACAATGACATTCATTGACTAACAGGTGACGTCTTCTCTGATTGGAGTTATTCTCCTTCCTTTTTCTTCTCCATCCGGCCGAGCCCTCCATGACTATTTCTCCCAGTCACGACTCGTCTCTGCAGAGTTTGCAGCCTAGATATCTTCAGCTCCTTGCTTTTGCAGCACATCTCCCTATACTGTGCCCCTAGAATATGTTTTCCCTGTGCGCCAGAAAATAATAATGCTATGTATACGCTGCGCCCCAGAATATAATAATTATACATTGTGCCCACTGAATATAATAGTGCCACACATTATGCCCCTAAATAAAACAAATGCCCTGCGCTGTAGCCCACAAATAAAAATATGACCTCTAACCACTGAGCCTCTGTGCTGCCAAATGATACTGTGAACACAACCGGGAAGGTGAACAACAATCTGGCCAGTTTTGCTTATTGAATTTTTTTTTATAACTATTTCTGAGTTTCGGGCTCTCTCATTCTCTATCTTTTGTATTCTAGTTACCTCTGATAACATACACATGTATTTAAAGGGGTATTCCAGCCAGTAAAAATTGATGGCCTATCCTCAGGATAGGCCATCAATAGCTGATGGGTCGGGGTCCTGCTCCTGGAAGCCCCGCCGATCAGCTGTTTTGAAGGGGGTGCAGCGCTCGTACAAGCACTGCTTCCCCTTTATTTCTACTGGCTCACTGTGAATCTTCGTCACGCATTTAGCGGTGATTCACAAGTATTGCAGCCTTTTCTCCCATTGCATGGAGATGTGCTGCAATACCACACACATCCTGTGGACAGGAGTGGTGCTGTTTTTAAAAGATCAGCCATATTTTTCTAATCATGTACTATGCCTAATGATATCGGTCATATTTATCAGAACTCCGTACTGATAAATTATATTATTATTTTTTTTTAAATGCTGGCGAAATGATTTGTCCATAATTGGGTCTTAGCTCTCTTGCCTTTTGAAATACAGGTCACCTTCCCATCACCTTTTTGCTTGCTTTACCATTATTTCACTTGTTGCAGATGTACTAAAAGAAAAAAGAAAGTGACCTAATACGACCTTTTCTGTCTGTGAATCAAGTCATTGCTCTTAACAAGTAGATAATCTAGACAACGCTAGTACTTCTTGTTATGGGTCTGTAAATATAACGTAGTCTGTTTTTGTAAGACTTACATATCTAAGGCTACAAACAATGACATTATATTTCTGTATATTATGTGCAATGCTGATAAAGGTGCCATAGTCATAGCTGGGCTATCCTTCACCTGGGACAAAGATGCAGTTCGCTGCCCTGTATCTAAATTCCTATAGGGTTACACGATATTACTCACATGTGACCCATCAATTCCATCTGCTGACATGTCTATGAGGTGTTATACCTAGAGAAGAGAAAAGACATTGGGCGCCACATCGTGCAGTTTGTTACAAGGGGTGTGAGAGAGGGGAGCGTTAGGTATACATGCGCTCACCTTTTCGTGTGGTACAGTCCAGGTGCAGATGATGAGCTCTCTTAGTGTACTAATTTCCAAGGCAAAAATAAATTCGGGATCCCAATAAAGCGCCGCTGACTTCCAGGTAGGAAAGGTTGCAATTAAAAGGTCATTTATTTCGTAATAACAGCGGCTACGCGTTTCAACACCGGTCGGGTGTCTTTATCAGACCATCCAGATCGCGTAGCCGCTCTTATTACAAAATAAATGACCTTTTATATGCAAATTTTCCTATCTGGATGTCAGCAGCGCTTTATTGGAGTCCCCAATTTTTTTGCCTTGGAAATTGTAATGTCTGTGACCTAGGTAGTTAATCCAGAGCAAGACCAACCAGACCGCAAGAAGGCAGGTGTCAGTTTGTATTAATTGGGGGAGGGGGTGGATTGATTTCTTTGGCAGTAAATGCCATTTACATTGGATGCCCGGAGCAGGTTTTCCAATAATTCATTCCAATAATTGTGGCTGAAAATACAATTTCTTGTAAGAATCCCATCAATTTTTCTATCCATCTAATGAATTGTTTGTTGGCGTTGGCTTATACGTTCTAAGAAGCCACTTGAAAAATGGGAAAAAGATTTCTGTAATTGTCTTCCCTATATTGCTATTCTTCTATTTGTAGTGAAGTAATGTACAGATGAAATGAGCAGCTTCCCCTCTCCTGCATGTAAACTCCTGACAAACACATTGCAAGTCAATGATCTCATGTTTTAAACACTTTCATTGTCTTGCCGGTTGTCTTCGTGTAGCTGTCATCTGTCTGCAACGTTTTAAAGAACCATGTCAAATGGAAATGACAGCTTGCTTTATGGAAGTCTCTTATCCGTTCATGCTCGGACAATTTGACAGCAAACTGTTTCACGGCAGCCGTGTCAATCATTTCTTGCGATATTTTAGGAAGGCAATTAAGTGTTACCTCTTTACACAAAAGAAAAGTTGAAAAGTGAAAAAGAAGATATTTGCAGTTTAAAATAGTAGTATGTGGTATTTCTTAATCGACTTGATTGCGGGCTGCTAGCTTAGTAGAATGTCCTGAGTGCACCAAGTTAATGATCCGTGTGATGCACGCTCCTCCAAGGCCTTTCCATTACAGCCAGTGGTATTTGTTAATACTCGTGGTTATGCATGTGTAAACAGTCTGCAGAAAATGCTCCTGTTCATCTAACTGTATAAACAGTGTCGGCCGAGCGCTGATGGAATTACTATTATAAATGTGCGGCTTGTTAATGTCTTTGATCATTGTTTGCTGCCTCCGGAGTTGAGCGCACCACAATCCCGCACTGTGTGTATCTGCCTTGTATCAAGGTCCTTGCTTCTTCAGATGCCAATGTCCAAGTATAGTTCTTCAGACATGCCTACGTTATACATTATTATACCACTCTGCATTGGCAATTTGGCTTTGGCTCTATTCACATCTGTGTTTTTTAATGGAAGCCACGACGTTGTGCCGGTTCCGTCGAGGCCTCAGCTGTTTTGGCGGTAAGAATAGTGCTGCGTGCTGCAATATTGTATTTGTCAAAAATGACAACTGCCGACGTAGGGTTTCGGAAAAAAATTCCGTACTCCCTCGTGAACAAATGGCCTAAAACCGTACAACTTGGGATGGTTGCAATATTTTGCGGCTACTGTGTGTAGTTCTAGCTCTGTTTGTTTGTTTGTTATAGGTGTGATACCATGTGTATGGTCAGGAGATAGATAATCTCCCCCAATGTATTTATTCTACAAGATAAATATACCTAAGTAAGGAAATGCACCAAAAAAGTGGAGCGCATGGTATTTGCCAATTTTTATGTCTTTGAGTTGCTTTTTACCCTTCGCTCAAAAGGTTTAGAAAGCGTCCAGTGCATGCAGTGCTATGCTTGTCTTCAAATAAGTTGGAATCACCTACATATGGAAACTCCAATATAAGAGCACTCCTCAAATGCATAATTTTTTGCCACAAATTGCTGATAAATCTCCCGCCAATATCTGTTTTATCCTAAGGCTCTGTTCACATCTGCATTGTAACTTCTGTTTATAAAGGAAGCCACAACACGATGCCGGATCTGCTGCACGATGGTTACCAATTGCGCCCCATTGACTGAGAATGGGGTCGATCAGGTTTCACTGGACTGTCCGTCGTTTTGCCGGGAAAAATAGTGATATCTTTCTCTTCAAATTTGATTGAATCGGTGACGGAAGGGTCCGAAGGCAACTAAGCAGGGACGCTTGCCTTTAGGGATATAAGTTTTATATTGACTTTTTAAAAGCTGTTCTTCAGCTGTTAAAACCAAATTGCTTGATAGCAATAACTCATTGTTTAGACTTTACTCAATCTATGGCATCTATCATGCCTTGAATGGGAGTCTTACATTTTGGGACTCACTTCTAGGAAGAGGAGAGGATAGGGAGAGCAGTTTGCGTCTCTTTCCTTTGAAGCCTATGGGATATATTATGGATACCACCTATAGCATGATTGTTTGGCTGTTTCTGTAGACTTCAATGGAGAGAGACGTGCACATTTTGTAATGAAAACATTTTGGCCTTGTGGTCTTTGCATATGATACAGAGCCTTTAGTAAATACATTTTTCTTTCGAAATAGTGCCCCCAGTGGCCATTTTCACTAAGTTTTCTATTCTACTATACAAGGTTTTCACAATCTAACATGTAATGTTTGACTGTTTTTGGTTTTTTTTATTATTTGTTTTTTTCCCGTTTTTTTTTTTTTAACTTTGTTACTTTCTCTTTATGCAGAGTACATTCAAGTTTAAATCTGAGAGTGACATACATTTGGCCGAGCACCACAAACAAGTCCTGTATGACGGAAAACTTGCAAGCAGCATAGCATTCACTTACAATGCAAAGGCCACTGATGCCCAGCTTTGCCTTGAATCGTCACCAAAGGAAAACTCCTCCATATTCGTGCATTCTCCCCATGCACTGATGCTACAGGTACGTCTGGTTCAATGAAGGCTGGCAAAATCTATTTTTTTAAGTTGAGCTCTTAACATTGAATTTCTTTGTCTTCAATTTTAATATTTAAAATCAATTATTAGTTTGCTATTTTGGAAGCGGTTGATGGAAAATAGTTTTTTTTCACTCCCATTTGAAACTTGACTATTACAGCCGTTTTGTTAGACTGTAATATATGCATTTATTGCAATATAATGTACTATACTGCTGAATATGTTTACGAAAAGTAATATTTAAAATAGCAGTGGAGTTATTAATTATTGTATTTCTAGGAAGTCTTAAAGGGGTCTTCTGGTGTTATATAGTGATGGTATTTCACTAGGATATGCCATCACTTCATGAACGGTGGGGGTCTAGCCTCTGGGATCCAGACCGATCTGGAGAATGAAGGCAGGAGCGCTGATTTAGAAGAGGAATCAGAGGTCGGACCCCACGATCATAAAGTAATGGCATAGTCTAGCGATATAACATCACTTTATAAAATGGGAATACCCCTTTAAAGGGGTTGTCCGAGATATATTTTTATTTTAAAGTTAAACACACAATCCACACATTAAGTATTCCCTAATATACTTACCTGTGCAATCTTGCTTCTGTTCTCCGTTCTGGCAGCTCTTTTCTGCCGATCACATGTCTTCTGACGTCACGTTTTCTTCCTCCTCCACTGTCGTGTCGTGTCCCGATCACATGGTCTCGCCCCAGCGAGACCTCGGATGGGACACGACACGTCACTGGAGACGTGACGTTTCTGCGCGTGCCCGCCCGCCCAGCCTATGCATCTTTTCACTGTGAACGCGCCTATGCGTGTTCACAGTGAAAAAAGTGAAGAGGGACGGCACCCGCGGACTAGAGAGGTACTGTGGCATCTGTACTTTTAGTTCTTCCCCTATCAAAGCCTACACATAGTAGGCTTTGATAGGGAATTATACAACACTATGCAGCACACGGGTCGCATGCAGCCCTTGAGGCTGTTATCTGCGGCCCGCGGGACACCGTGCACTGTTTAACAACTGGTTCCCGACCGCTGGCTGTATTTTTACGGCCAGCAGTCAGGGACGGGTCCTTAAAACCCGAGCCATAGACTTTCTATGGCTCGGGTTTTAACTTGCTGCCCGCGCGATCGGGCAGCTGAATGTCGGGTCTCCGGCTGTCAGTGACTGCCGGGGACCCTGAGGAGAGGATAGAAGCAGCTTTAGCTGCTTCTGTCTTCTCCGATGTCTTTTTACATAGCGCTCAATGAACGCTGTGTATAGGAATAGAGACAGCAGCAGCGGCGCTGTCTCTATTCCTCCCGGTGATCATGTGATCACATGTGGTCACATGATCACCGGGTGCCGTTACTGACAGACTGCTGCTGGGTCTTACTAGACCCAGCACAGCCCTATTAGTGACAATCGTCACTATGAGAGGGCTGATTTCCCCTGTAACTGGGGCTGCTGTGCAGCTCCAGTTACAGTGGAAAAACATGTAAAAGAAAGAAAAAAAATATATAAAGTTCCCCAAAGGTCTTTTCTGACCTTTGGGGGACAGACCATAGTAAAAAAAAAATAGTAAAGTAAAGTGCAAAAAAAAATACAATAATAAATACACATAAAATACCCACCCCAAAAAAATACCGTTCCCCCCGCCAATCATTGTTGTAACGCTGGCGCTGACCCAATTACCCTAATATAGACATGTAATATATAAAAATTTACAGTAGACAATGACGATCACAAATAAAAGGTCTATTTTAGGGTAAAACTATGTTATTACGCAAAAAAAAAATAGCTGAAACGTAAAAAAGTTTTTTTTTTTACTATTATTTTCAAACTTTATGAAAGAAAATTCTAAAATGGCAAAAAAGGTGTGTATAAAAACGATAAAAAATGAAACCTGTATTGTCTACGGAAAAAACGTCGCAAAAATCACGTCGTTAGCCCAACAAATAAAAAAGTTATAGCCATTTAACGAACACGTGCTAAAAATGGCTAAACGGTGTCTGGTCCTGAAGGCGCAAAACAGCGCAGTCCTGAACTGGATAAGATCTTCTGGGGTCCTGTATCTAAGCCTACATTGTTAGGGTATGTTCACACGAGGGCGTCCATAACTGCTGAAATTACGGGGATGTTTCCGCCTGTTTTTTTTTAAGCGGAAACAGCGTAGCAAAACTTGTAAAAAACGGCCCGAAAATGCGTACCATTGATTTCAATGGGAGGCGTCGGCATCTTTTTCCCGCGAGCAGTAAAACTGCCTCGTGGGAAAAAGAAGCGACATGCTCCATCTTCGGGCGTTTACGCCTCTGACCTCCCATTGAATTCAATGGGAGGCAGAGAAAGCGTATTTCCGTTGTTTTATGCCCGCGGCACTCAATTGCCGTGGGCGAAAAACATGACGGAAAACGACGCGAAAAACGCAGCAAAAAAAGCCGCAAAAACAAGGCCAAAAAGGCTACGATAAACGCCGCGAAAAACATCGCAAATAAAGCCGCGAAAAAAGAGGCGAAAAACGCCACGAAAGACGCAACGAAAAACGCAGAAAAAAAAACGCAAACAGCGACGCAAAAAAAAGAGGCGAAAAAGGACGCAAAAAAGGCTACGATAAACGCCACGGAAAACATCGCGGAAAAAGCCGCAAACAAAGAGGCAAAGAACGCCGCGAAAAACTACTGGGAAAACGCCACGAAAGACGCAACGAAAAACGCAGCAAAAATAGCCGCAAACAACGATGCAAAAAAAGAAACGATACGAAAAAGGCTACGATAAACGCAACGGAAAACACAGCAAAAAAAGACGCAAACAAACAAGCAAAAAACGCCAAGATAAACTAAGCGAAAACCGGCCCGAACAAAGCGGCAAACAAAACCGCAAACAAAGCCGCAAACAGCGCACAAAAAACTCCGGGAATAATGACGCAAAAATCAACGTGCAGGGAGAGGTAAATCTGCCGCAAACTTCAAGACGGAATTTTGAGGCAGATATTCCTCCGGCAAAAAAACTCTGTATGAACATAGCCTTAGTGGAGAGAGACATGAGATAGAAGAGGGTGGACGAGGGTTGGGGTAGACACGAAGAGGTTTATAGACCTGAAAAGAGAAAGAAAACATAAATGTGAAAAACATAATGGGGGGAGAACGGTCACCATCCTTCAAGAATGTCAGCAAGAAGACAAGTCCAGTGAAGGAGGTCAGCGGGGAGGAGCAAGGACAGCTCACGTGAACTCTTGGAAGGTACGTGCACGCTCATTGCAGCCTGCAATGAGCGTGCACGGGAAAAAAGTTTCATAACAAGGAAAGATCAACAAACCAGACCTGAACTGCATGTAAACAAACTGTGCTAAACTCAAAGCAGAAATGTGCGAAGTAGAATTTTTTTTTAAAATAATGCTTTATTTAGGTTGTCTGTATAAGGGGTAATGTATGACAGAGTTTTTGAAAAAATGTTGGTATCTCGGACAACCCCTTTAAGTCTTAGACAATCCAAATAGCTGGATTAAATGGAATCGGAGATACAGTAGCACTTGGTTAATTTGGTTCTTCTCAAATACACCAGTAATGAAGCCTTCTTCCTCCATTGCCATGGATGTATGAGTGCTCTTGATGTGGCGAATTCTGGAAAAATGTACCAAACAAACTTCGAACTGTAATTCTAGAATGACACCATTTGTTCTTGGTTTGTAGTGTTTGCAGGATCACTAAATCTCTGTTCATTCTCCGGTCAGGTTTCTGCTGTTTTTTTGTTGAGGATAAACCATATCTTACCATGCTCTGTTATTTTTTGCAGTTAAAAGAAAATAAATAATAATAATAATGGATCCATTAATGGTGCCCATCATAAAATAAATCCTAATTTATTATTCATATAGGGTTGTCATCATTATTTTTATTTTCCTTATTCTGGACAACTAAGGCTATGTTCACATCTGTGTTAAAGGTTAGGAGTCTCCGTGGCAGATTCAGTCCAAAATGCTAGAAAAAAATAGCGCAATATCACATCTGTTATGACTCCTGTAAAAAACGGAAGGTATGAACAGAGCCTTATTTGTGGTATTTCTATTTTATTTGTTTTTTTGCCGTATTTACCTGCTGCTAAGTTATGTTGTTGTTTTTTAGTTAACCTTAGGCCTCATTCACACGGCAGGGTTTCCCGTCCGGGTGCCGGCCGTTCATAAATCGGCCGGCACCCGGCTGCATTAGGAATGATAGACCCCTAATGGGGCTATTCACACGACCGATTTTTTGACGGCCGGAAAATCCGGCCGTCAAAAAATAGGACATGCTCTATTATCTTTGCCCGGACACCCGGCCGCCCGGCTCCCATAGAAGTCTATGGGGCCGGGTATTACACGGCCATCACCGGAATGTGTTCCGAGTGATGGCCGGGTTTCCCGTGGCTTGCGCTCTATCTCCTCCTCCTCACAGCGCAGAGTGCATGTGAGGAGGAGGAGTTGATGCCATTCTGACGAATGGCATCGCTGCACACTGTGTTGCAGGGCCGGGGTGTACAGCAGGTGGAGGGAGCGCTGCGCTGGCTCCCTTCCCCTGCTTGTTAAAAGCACCCTGGCTCGGCGACACCTTCGATGGCGCTGCTAGTAGCAGCAGCTGCTGCTGCTGCTGCTACTACTGCAGCGACGCCACTATAGCAGAGCGGGGAGGTATCTCCCCGCTCTGCTATGTGCTAGCCGCACTTTAGCTCCTTGAAGGAGCGGAATCCCCGTGTTTTCGGGGATTCCGCTCCTGGACAGAGCGCTTGATGTCTCTGTCCATATCTGGGCAGTGACATCAGGGGAAACTCCTGAAGCGGAATCCCCGAACACATGGGGATTCCCCTTCAGGAGCTGCCGCTGATGTCACTGTCCGGATCTGCCCGGCCCGGCACGGATGCATAACTTTATGCAAACCGGCCGGGCAGAATGGCCGATTTTACCGGCCGGCACTCGGGCTCGGACCCGACCCGGTCGTGTGAATCCCGTGTTTTCTTCCTTCCCGCTATATTATCTGAATTGTAAAGGTCACCTACATGCTTGAGAGTAACGGGCTACGACGTTAAGATACTATAATAATGGGACGCTCTTGAAAGCTTTTTTTTTTTGTCCGGGGTGGGGGTGGTTTTGTATTGGGTTAGGAGGAGGACAGCACTTTAGCTATTTAATGCTGCTAAACAGCTGACCCTGCTCACATTCATGGTATGATTTTTCTAGAATGCCAAGGCCGAGAAGAGGCACATCTGTTGCTTACCGACCCATAACATCACATTCTCAAAATAGCTTCTGCTTCAGTCAGGTTCATATTACATCTTGCCATTCTGCTTAAAGTGTAATGACATTTGAAGGAACAGAGAGAGGCCGACTTTTCAAAGTAAAACCTTTATACGGCATTAGCTGTTCTCAAGAACCACAAAATCAGACGCACAAAAGCCTAGAAATATACAGTATAAACTTATTGCACATTGGCATAGATTTATCACTTCAGATATGAGATTCTTATATCAGAATGAGATACAGAGTGGTATGGTGGTAGGCACTGCTTCCTTGGCACTATAAGGCCGCATTTTGAAACATGACACTACCTGCATTTATATTGTGTTCTCTCCTCCAGTTTATATGGAATTCTTTAGGTACGTTAGTTAATTGCATTTTATCACAATGTGGCAGATTTACTAATATTTTCTAAAATTTAGACTGCGTAAACTTAAGGTCGTAATTACACGGCCCAATATGGCCCGTGAAAACTAGCGCCGTTTAAAGAGGCAGCTCATTGATCGGTGCTCGCTTGCTCCTTTCACAAAGAGCATTGCTTGGTTATGTATGGGGGCGAGCGATCCTTACTGTGATCGTTCGTCCCCATGTATTTCCATCATGTCGGCAGTACATCTCCCTGTTCATAACATTTATTGCTACATAAACGATACGATCGGCCGTTCAACAAGCGTTTGCCTGTTCAACGTATTATCGTTGCCTTGTTTACACAGGGCAATGATCAGGGACGAGTGTTCATATGAACGTTCGTTTGCCTGATCATTGACCCGTGTAAAAGGGTCTTTAGACCAGGCAGTCAGAAGATGCGCCTCATTTATCACCGTGGTGCATGCTCTATGATAAATTATCTTGTTGCTACACGTTTTTTTCCTTATACCACTTATTCGTTGGCTTAATTTACGCCATTCTTTTTTGTCAAAGTTTTGGCGCAAGTAGAGATATTTAAGCCACACCCTTTCTGCTAGACTACACCCCCTTTTCATACAAACCGCACACCCTTGACAGATGAGGCATAAAAAAAAAGTGGCTTAAACCGTTATTAAATGTGGTTTTTGAGAATTCTGGCTCAATTTGAATAGTAAATCTGCCCCAATGACTGTGCGGATATTATGTAGTGGATAAGTGTGCATGTAGAGCAGTTCACAATGCAATGAGACAGATTTATTATTACAGTCGTAACCTTAGACCGCTTAAAACTAGACCAGGCAAGCAGACGCGCCAAGTTTATCACAGTGGTGCACGCTGTATGATAAATTTGGTTCACCTTGCTAAACATGTCAGACCCTTTTCTCTTCCTTACGCCACCTCTTGGATTACGTTAGACCGATACCTTACCCCAAAATTTTAATGCATTTTAGGCCGCCCCCCTTTTTTGCTAAACCATGCTTCTTTTTATAGACCCTTCTCAAAACGGTCTAGTGAGGCGCAAAAAGTGTCTAAAACACATAGTTCTGTCGCAAAGCATGTACGTCAGTTTTGTTTTTTTTGTTTGTTTTTTAAAATTTAGAAAAAAAATTCTATGTACTATATAAATGTATTAATAAAAAACAACGCATAAAAAGTAATCTTAGGGGGAAATTGTAAAACTAAACTGAGTTTTCTATTAAATTGGCCCCAAAGTCCTTTACATTTCAGCCTTGTATATTTTTCATATTTTTTCATTAAATGAGGCAATCAACTAATGTCTACATAATGGTTTATACAATTATAATAATTCTAATGCACCCGAATGTGTAAATTCTTAGTATAATAGGAGTATGTTGTCAAATGGAAAAACCTATATAACAATCTGCAAACTACAAAGTAATAACCAAAACTACAGCAACAAGACAGCCCAGTGGTTCTTAACTATGTTCGTACGGAGATCCAATGGCGAGACCTAAAGCTCCAACTATCACTCATTATTCCTATTACTGGTCTCCTCATATGGAACATAGTGGTCTTTTTGGCTCCAGGGCCCAGGCGTGGCTGCACCTTCTAAAGGGATGACCCTGTAAAAAAATGTGACGAAGCCACAGAGATTACGGAGAATCTGCAACCCACCTTCCTACCTTGCAGACCACTATTGAGCAAGTGCTACTCACGCCGAGGATTTGGTTCGATTTTGAGTTGTTGCTTTTTACCAACCGTTTCGTTAAAAAATAGAAGCTGTGATCTGGTAATCTCTTCAATGTGTAGTCAATGGAATTGTAGTCTCTGAGTCTAAAGTTTTTTGTTTTTTTCCCGCTCCCTCCCGTTTAGGACGTAAAAGCGATAGTAACACACTCCATACACAGCGCAATCCATTCAATTGGGGGCATCCAGGTTCTCTTCCCGCTTTTTGCACAGCTGGACAATCGACAGCTGAACGACAGTCAGGTGGAAACAACAGTCTGGTAAGAATTTCTCATTTGCTGTGGAAATCTGCCGGTGCGCACAATATATAAAAGTTCTGTTTTTTTTGTACAGCTGTGTGTTTTTCGGATTAGTGGTTTGTAGATTGTATCAGAGGTTGAACATGAGTTTCTCTGTAAATGAGTTGTGGGTTTTTAACTGATTAGTTTCGGCCATTCCAACTGAGGAAGACAATAGATTTTGCAATCTGCTAAGTAAAAACGCTCATGGGAATGCATAGCGAGCACGAAGATTCTCTAATCGTAAAGGTTTATTGATTTATTTTCAATGCGGCTTTTGAGGTTCACCACAGATCGTTTAGTCGGAACAGATTATGGAGGATTTGAATAGTTCAGGAGGCTGTGCATTTCCCTGGCAACAAAATGATCATCATATTTTAAGATATATTTAATGGTCGTATACTTTACCATTCCATCAATGACTCTCTAGACAGCTGTTGATGCCTATTGAGTAGCTGATGGTGTATTTAACCATGGTGACTTGGCAGGTACCAGTACACAGGCTACTCTTCATACCTTCATGACTGTGCAAGTGACTGCATAAATTGTAAAATACTGTTAGGGGTTGTCTACCTTGGACCAGTAATCAACAAATAAAGACCACTATGCGCACCTCTCAATGAACTGGAGCAGGTAAGTTACATAGTTACATAGTTCGTACGGTTGAAAAAAGACACATGTCCATCAAGTTCAACCAAGGAAAGGGAAGGGAAAAATTTCTACACATAGGAGCTAATAAATTTTTGTTCTAGGAAATTATCTAAGCCTTTTTTAAAGTCATCTACTGTCCCTGCTGTCACGGCTCCTGCGGTGACTATTCCATAGATTCACCGTTCTCACAGTAAAGAAGGCTTGTCGCCTCTGCAGGTTGAACCTTTTTTTCTCCAGACGGAGGGAGTGCCCCCTTGTTTTTTGAGAGGGTTTTACATGGAACAGGATTTCACCATATTTTTTGTATGCGCCATTAATATATTTATACAAGTTAATCATGTCCCCCCTTAGTCGGCTCTTTTCAAGGCTAAATAGGATTAATTCTTTTAATCTTTACTCATAACAGATTCTCCATGCCCCTTATTAGCTTCGTTGCTCTTCTTTGTATTTTTTTGCAACTCCAGGGCATCCTTTCTATGAACTGGAGCCCAGAACTGAACTGCATATTCTAGAGGAGGCCGCATTAAAGTGTAGCTAAATGTTTGACAAACTTCTGACATGTCATAGTGATATGTCAGAAGTTTGGATTGGTGGAGGTCCGAGCACTGAGACCCCCACCAATTGCTAGAACGAAGCAGCTGAAGTGCTCGTGTTAGCGCTCGGCTGCTTCGTTTCTGTTCGGCTTTTTCCGTAAAGCCGATGTATCGGAGTACGGGCTCATAGACTTTCTATTGAGTCCGTACACCGTACATGCCCTATTTTACTGCGTGACACGCATTCCTCCATAGACTAGTCTGTGGGGAATCCGTGACAACGCATCCTGCACGGGTCCACCACGGACGTGGAAAACGCCAGTTTTTCACGTCCGAGGTGGGCTACGCTTGTGTGAAGGAGCCCTAACACAAACACAGAACAGCACGACCTACGTAAAAATATTTATTCATATACTCACCAGAAGTAAAAACTGTATAGACGTATCAACATCACAATACACACGGCACGCCAAATAATCGCCCTGGCTCTGGAATTTGTGGGTCCTATGGGGGTTAGGCCATTGCTTCTCTACATTACTCAGCCAAGAACCCTCTACTTAAACAATTACATCCAAGCACCCCAAAGCTCTGATCATACACTGTGATTTCTATTAAAAGCACAGCATGAGTACCCCATAGAGACATGGCATATGGCCCCTGGGGTACAAGTACCGCAGGTTGAGAACCTAGACCTTAGACAATCCCTTTTTTTGCCCTGTTAAGATAGATGAAGCTTCTAGAGGGCAACCCCCCACTGGAGACCTCACTCTTTTGATCTGCATCCAGTGTGGCTCTCTGCTGTGGAGATCCAGCAGGGACCATTGAAATCAATGGCCTATATGTAAGACTCACAATTATTCAAATAAAACAAGACTTTAAAGAGTGCTATGATTTATGTCGCAAAAAATGCAGATTATGGTTATTGTCTCCAGTATTCTAGAAGAAACTTGATATTTATAGTCCCCATTAATATGTATACTAGAAAGGATCTTTACTAACCAAGAGATCTGATTGTATGTGTTATTCAACATCCATCCAACCAACCCCCCCCCCCCCCCCAATTAAGCTGATCGCAGATTCTTATTCTTTAGGTGTTTATTTCAGCTGCAGCACCACCATAGGGGAAAATAAGCATTACATGGTGCCAATTGAAATCAATGGCATGTCATTGTAACTCACGGACGTGCCAGGTCCTCCAGAGCAAGAGAGGCGATTTGTAGCAGCTCTTTGCTCCAGGCTATTAACCCAGAATGCGCTTGTAGGGTATTTAAGCCCTTCTTTAAAGGGATTGTTCAGTTTCAGCAAATTAATGTTATTTTTGGATTATTAAAAGTTATACAGTTTTCCAATATACTTTCTGTATTAATTCCTTGCTGTTTTTCAGTAGGAACATTCATTGTTTACTTCCAGTGGATAAATTCTGTCCATGGTCATGTGATGGACACACAGGTGTACAGCTCATTACAGTTACATTATGTGGATCAGAACTATGTCTTCTAATGATCTCAACACCTGTGTGTCCATCACATGACCATGGACCGAATTTATCCACTGGAAGTAAACCATGACTGTTCCTACTGAATGACAACAAGCAGAGATCTTGGAAAGACATGACTAATTAATACAGAAAGTATATTGGAAAATTGTATAACTATTAATTTTGCTGACAGTGGACAGCCCCTTAAACCTCATCCTAAACTTCAGTGCAATGACCCTTATGTATTAATATGGAATCCTGCTAGTATTTGGTGAAAAGTGAGTGAATGACATAATTCTAATTCTATATATAAACCCTTTAAAATACATGACTCCTGTCAGAACATATAGCGTTGGTTATTATTAGTTCAGATCTGCTGCCGCGTATAATCCATTTCAACAAATATCCAGATATCCTAGACCGCAACACTAATACAGGCTGAGCTGGAGTTAGACGCAAGTCACCCTGTGCCCGCATGTTCTCATCCGCTATTAAATGTAGAGATTGGAGATGAACTTTCCACTGGTCTTATGCTCTAATGCACTTTATATGCAACGTTTCCTGTACTGTTTATGTGAAACCGTGACACTGCCTGTTCACAAGTACAACACTTTAGACAAGGATATCAAAGTTCCTGGTGTGGGTACATCTATTTTAATAAATATCTGATTAATAAAGCAGACTGAGATACTAAATTTCGTTTTTCCGGCTCTGCTGTATCTACAGAGCCCTTCCAGCTTTAAAGAGGACCTGTCATCAAACCACATTCCTCCCCTTATTCCCCGCATCCTCCCAACTCCAGAGCGGTACAAAAAAACCTCTTTATTGCCCCCTTCCCCATGTCCCGCTACAGCTCCCGCTCTGTTTGGCACCTTTCAAAGAAAAGTACCGAGAGGAGAAGACCTCATTTGTCCTTCGTAGACTTTGCCTCGTGCGTTACTGTGACACTGTCCAATCAGCGCGTCCAACCTGCTGATTATTTTTGAATCGCTGTGAGGCTGCCCGCTCTGATTGGACAACGTCACAGCGATTCACTTTCCAACTCCTACTGAGGGGAGAAGAGGTCTCCTCCTCTCTGTTTCCAGTATTCAGTGGTTAGTACCCACCAAGGAAGGTTAGTGTCCAAGGAAGGTCAACAGGTCATCCCGTGACAGGGTAATGAGCGCCCAAGGCTTTTTGATGTGCGTGGGAGCTACTGTAGCACACATTGCTGAAAAAGTTAATTGTCAGAACACACAGTGCATTGAAACTTGCTGCGTTTAGTCCTGCAAAGCCGCAGACCGATTAGATAACCTATGCTGAACCCTTCCACCACCGAAAGCGCCTACAATAAGCACGTGAGCATCTGTACCGAACCATGGAGCAATGGCAGAAGGTGGTCTGGTCTAATGAGTTACGTTTAATTTTACATCATGTGGACGGCTGGGTGCGTGTGCGTCGCTTACCTGGGGAAGAGATGGCACCAGAATGCAATATAGGAAGAAGACAAGCTGGTAGAGGCAGTGTGATGCTCCGGGCAGTGTTCTGCTAGGAAATCTTATGGTCCTGGCATTTGTTGCAGACCAAGTACACCCCTTCATGGCAACCATTTTCCATCCTTCAGCACAATAAAGCTCCCTGCCACACTGCAAAAATTGTTCAAGAATGGTTTCAGGAACATGACGGAGTTCATGGGTTTGACTTGTCCTCCAAATTCCTCAGAACTCAATCCAATCGAGCATTTGTGGGATGTGCTGGAAAAACAAGTCTGATCAATTAAGGCCCCACCTGGCAACTTACAGGACTTAAAAGGTCTGCTAACGTTATGGTGCCGGACCATAGGACTCTTACGTCTACGGGACAGAGCTGGTTACAGAGATATTAACACTTTTCTTTCTTGTTGTGACCGTTTTTTCAAGAGCGACAGGAAGTGCATCCGTTTTGGTTGTCTCCTTCTCCGCTACTATTGGTGAATTGTCACTTTTATACACAGTCTCCGTTTTCGAGAAGCTAATTGAAAAGTGAAAATAAATGTAGATGTATTTTCTATGGTCACTTTTGCCAAAAATGTCTGCCACAGCAAAGTAGAATGTAAATCGATCGTATTATCAAACTTTGGGTACTTCTCTTACTTTGGGTGAAAATCCTTTTTAAATGGAGACTCTCTTTAAAAATTCTTCTTTATGATATGGTCTTTAGTCCGTTAACATGCTTCAGACTAAATCCCTCAGCTGAGGTGTAGTGGGATCCATCAAAGGAAAAAAAAAAAAATGAACATTTCGTGTCCAAGTTCTCAAGGACTGTAAGGTTTGGGCTTGGAAATATCTAGAAGACTATCTAAGGTATTCCAGGCTGGATATATCCTTCAGAAGGCGAGATATCAAAGTCTGCATCACAGGCGCTTTAAAAATGAACATATTGAACCCAATGTGGCCTCTGTCCTCTTGTGTGAATAGAAGCGTCTAGCCGTGCTGTTGGGGCTGTCTCACTGGTACATTTAATGGGAATATTTTCAAGACCTTCTTTAATATAATAAGAGAAATATCTAAACTCTGATGTAGCAAATCTCTCCTAGGGCTTGAGGCAGAGGCTTTTCAAATGCTTTATATAAACTTTCTGTTCATTGCATTTTCTCCCCAAGGAAATCGCTGCATTCTCTTGGAGGCTGAATAATCTTCTTAACAGTGAGAGCCGCAGTTACAGAAATGGGACAGATTATTGGGGGTATAATGTTGAATTTTGCAGTTGCAAATGGTTTCTTTAAAGCGCTTAGCCAACACATGGTGCTTAATCCATTTTAAAATCGTATACTTTTAAGAGGAATTATTTTAGAATTTGCAGACATGTAAAGTAGGGCACGTTTAGTTACTGGCATTAGGATTTGGGATAATAGACAGAGATCCGATGATATTCAGTATTTCCATTATATTAGCTCTCCTTCTCTGTGTCTATGGCAGACATGATGTGTTTGTTGGCTAATTGAATATGTTTAAAGGGATTATGCATAATTAGAAAAATCTGCTTTCTTCCAAAAATACTGCCACACCTGTCCACAGGTTGTGTGTGGTATTGCACCTCAGCCCAATTCACTTCAATGTTTTTCTAACCCTTTAAATTCTAGCATTTTGAGGCCACTTGGAGTCTCTGTGTTTTTACTTGATATTACATTGCAGTTGCAATGACTAAAGATTGGTCCGGGTCATGTAATATATTTTGCTATTTAATATTAAGCTTCTTGTTAGTGTTAATTTACATAATCACCAGTAAACCAATCAACGCCAATTCTCTGTCATTTTAGTGCGACACTCCTGGCTTTCTTGGTGGAGCTGCTGAAGAGTTCTGTGGCCATGCAGGAACAGATGTTGGGAGGGAAAGGCTTTTTAGTCATTGGCTACCTCTTGGAAAAGGTAAGATTTGATGTGAAAGGCTTGCATAATTCTAGTTGTATACTACAGCCTTCTTGCAAGACAATGTTATCATTTCCATGAAATCTTTTCTTTCTATATAACATCTGTGCATTACTTCTACATTCGCACGCTCGTCAAGGTTATTAGAAAATCTGTCACGGTAAATTCTTATTGTTCCGCGTTCTAGAACTTGAAACGGAGATAATATGAGAGTACAGGTGTCTCATTGTAATGTAGAGTTTCTGGTGTGTAATTCCACGAGCTTCCTGTATGTTCAGGAACATTGTACAACGGGGCAGCACTGATAGTATTCCTGTAGATACAGGATCATACCGGCAACACACAATTCATAGTAATAATTTTTATTTAAAGGTGGCCTTATTTTGACTAGTTATCTTTATTAAGGAATCCTATTTATTACAACCTGGAAAACCTAAGAGCATTGTGCTGAAAGAGGAAAGCGAGAACAACAAAGACCGGTGAAAGCTGGGGATCTATCGCATTAGCTCATGTCATATTACCCATAACTTTTTACTGTGGTTAAAGAAACACTAAAGATACAAAATCCTACAAAACGTAAAAAAAAAATCCCAGCAACTCCACCCTTAATCTACTGCTCGGCGTTGATCATATTTTGTCTCATATTGCAATTACTACTGATAAATATATAAATAATTATTTTATAAGTTGTCCAAAATGAGCAGCCATTTCCTCCTCCATATTCCTGTGTTTCGCTCTATGACAACTGGCTGCAGCAGGATTTTCTCCCCCCCCCCCCTCCCTTTAATCTGTCTGCAGTAGGACACAAAGGTGGTTAACCTGCCTTCCTTGCTAAGCACCATTACTCAGCCATTCATCAGCCAAAAATAGAAGGAAATAAACACTTGTGTTCTCTGGAGTATTGTTTCAAGACTGTTTGTTTCAGGAACACGCAGAAGATCCTACAGACTGACAAACATTGTGAGCAAGTGTCTCTCCTATTTACCTATAGAATTAATTTCTTAGTTTAGTGTTCCTTTAAGAAGATCCCTTTATAATTAGGTCTAAATTTAATTAACTTTGCAGTATTTTTTATTTATGCATTAAAAGGAAGCTTCACTTTGGCCCCAGTTTTGCCAGTTCAGTGGAAATTTGAAAATCGTGCTTTCTCTAATATACGGTATATTTTTAAGTGTGACATGAATGTTCCGTTTTTTGGATCTGATCACACCAGAAGGAGAAATAAGTAAATGGTAATTGACCAATCCCACTGCTTCATGTCCTGCATAGTCTGAGAACATTAAACAGTGAGGTATGATTTGTAGTCCATGGCTGAACTTCAGTACTGGTGATAGAGTCAATTCAGATTGACTCCCTAGTCAGGTTAAGGTTTTCAGATTAGAAAAGGCTGACATTCATCAATACTGATTTTTTTATTTTTTTCCCTGCTAGTTTTCATGTATGTCTGATTTTATATCACAATAATAATGTAAAGCTAAAGTTTGTAATGCTGTGTGTCTTCTTGTAGTCCTCTAGGGTTCACATTACTCGAGCGGTTTTGGAGCAATTCCTGTCGTTTGCAAAGTACCTGGATGGATTGTCTCATGGGGCACCTTTACTAAAGCAGCTTTGTGATCATATCCTCTTCAACCCTGCCATCTGGATACACACTCCAGCAAAGGTAACGCACCCCCGCATCTTATGTGGTCAGATTTGTTCGGATGTGATTAGGGCCTGTGTACATCAACGTCAGGTAAAAAAAAGTATACCGCGCGGTATACGTTTTTTTTACCGAATGGAATAGCGAATCCTACTACGCTATTCCATCCTCCAAATATCCTGATAGAGGAAAAGGTTACACTTTTGGTCTCTGCCTGACTAATGGACACGTTTAGCGTGTGCATCAGGAGCATGTATGTCTCTACATGTAGGGCACAAACGTTATGTGCACAGGCCCTTAGTCAATGTTTTTTAATAATCACTTTCTCTTTCCAGTAAGAAGTTTCTGTGGTGGACATATTTACATTATATTATAGTTTATGTACAATAGAGATACAGGCACTTGGAAAAAGGTGCCCTTGTCATCTGAAAAGAAATAAAGTTATAGAATTATCTATCATCTATCCATCTATCCATCCATCCATCCATCCATCCATCGCAACACTCCAAATTTACATAAGTGAAAAAAGTGGTTAGTTTAATCCATATGCGACGTTTCAGTCTCGTATAGGAATGTCGCATATGGATTAAAAAAAACACTTTTTTCACTTTCAAATTTGGAGTGCTACCTTTCCTTTATTTTAAGAAGATCCTTGGCCTGGATCTTGGGATTTGCACCTGCTCTGCACCTTGAGTGTTTTTCAGCTGCTTTGGACTTTTCTACACATCCATCTATCTTTTTTTTTAACCATGTAAAAACCTGTGTTACAACATTCGTGATGAATAAGTCTTAGGTCTCCGCCAAACGTTGCAGATTTTGTGCTTGCTGCAGAAAGAACCCCGCTCAGATGAATGAAACTGATTTTCAGTCGCATAAATTTCTAATTCTGCAGTGTGTGCAGGGGGGGGGGGAGGCTATGAATTTATTGCTTACATGTGATGACTCCAATGTTTTTATTACAATGTAGCATCACTAAAGTTTGCCATAAGGTGGCTGTGAGCTTGAATGATCGTTTAGCCAACAGCCATCTTGCCTACCCCTTCCCCATAACACGTTCAGTTCTGCTGTAGCTGTAAACAGTCAGTACATCACATTGAGTTGTATACGAAGGTTCTACTTAGCTGTGAATTTCATAAGAACTATCCATTTAAATCACATTTCACAGGTAAGAATTATAAAAAGGTTGCAGAACGTATCCTTTATTTATCTTGTAGTGATATTGATGTTTGTTGCTTTCTTTGGCGTTCCCACCCATCGTGGATGTAAGAATTCTGCTGGTTCCTGCTTGGAATCTGAATGCAGTTTATCTGCAATCTGCAGACACTCATGAGAGCTCCGCTCTATATGTGAAACTCATCTCAGCTCCCAAAATGCACTGCCCCCTAGTAGCAAAAATCCAGCAGAATATTACATTTGTGTGAAAGATTAAACATCCTAGAAAAATCAGAGATACAAAATAAGAAAAGTGAATATATTTAACCTTTTACGTAGATTCCCCCTCGTGGAGTTGCATATGAATCTGTAGCACAATAGTGGATTGTTCCTTTTAATGACCTGTTTTTGTTGTACGTTCCAGGTGCAGCTTTCATTGTACACCTACTTATCAGCTGAGTTTATCGGCACTGCCACAATATACACCACCATCCGTAGGGTGGGAACAGTATTACAGCTAATGCATACGCTGAAATATTACTACTGGGTTGTGAATCCTTCAGACAGTAGCGGGATTAATCCTAAGGGTCTTGGTAAGTAATTTTATTTTGTAAAATATCTACCACTTGTCTTCTCGGAGCTCTATTTCTAAAGAAGAATGTCTTAAATATCAGTAAATTGTATTAGGCTGGGTTCACACGACCTATTTTCAGGCGTAAACGAGGCGTATTATGCCTCGATTTACGCCTGAAAATAGGGCTACAATACGTCGGCAAACATCTGCCCATTCATTTGAATGGGTTTGCCGACGTACTGTGCCGACGACCTGTCATTTACGCGTCGTCGTTTGACAGCTGTCAAACGACGACGCGTAAATTGACTGCCTCGGCAAAAGTGCAGGGCACTTCTTTGCAACGTAATTTGAGCCGTTCTTCATTGAAGTCAATGAAGAGCAGCTCAAGATTTACGAGCGTCACAGACGCCTCGCATAATACGAGGAGGAGCTTTTACGGCTGAAACGACGCAGCTGTTTTCTTCTGAAAACAGGCTGTCATTTCAGCCGTAAAAGCCTCTCATCCTGTGCACCTACCCTAACTGTTCACACTGGCATCATGGCTTCTGTTTTTAAATATTGATCCATAACAGATTTGACGGATGAGTTGTAGTCCATGTTAGCAGATTACTTGTGACTTTTATTGGCTCTGTCAGGTTAAGTTTTTTGTTTTTTATTTTAAAATGTATCAGACTGGGCTATTCTGTCTATCGGCATTAACGCCATTGTGAGTAGAGCTTTTACATATTTACCCTTGAAATCGTTTATTCCTTTAAAGTGGTTTTCCACGACCAGACAACTGATGACCTATCCACAGGATAGGTCATCAGTATATGATCGGTGCGGGACCGACACCCGGACCCCGCACCGATCAGCCGCTCCGTCTGCCTCCTGGCGCCGGATGTTTTGAATGGTATGAAGTCGTTGGAGCTGGAAGCAGATGGCTCAGACCACTGCATAGCGGCCGTTCCGTAGAACTGCAGCTCCTATTTACTTGAATAGGGGCATTAGGAGCAAAGTTGCAGCACGGCCGCTATTCCGTGACCGGAGCCACCTGCTTCCGGCTCCAACTACTGCATACCATTCAAAACATCCGGCGCCCAGAGGCAGACTGAAAGGCTTATCGTTGCCAGGTCCGGGTGGAAAACCCCTTTAAACTTTTCATGAAGGACATGTGTTTGATGCTCTTGCGTGTGGACGACACCACGGGAGGAGAGCCCTGACTGATGTCTTTTCAGGAAAATCTTAAGGCAGTGGCACCCTCATATGTATTCTTTAGTTTATTATAAATAAATACTGTGACCACTTTGGTCCCCAAAAGGACTGTCACTATATGGGCTTTGCCATTTCTTTACATCAGTCCATCAGGCCCTTAAAAAATTATCGTTTTGGACTGAATGACTAAAAGGTTATATATTACAACAGGAGAATCCCTTTAATTGCGGTGTACCCATGGTGCATCTTCTACAGTGGGAACTGCCATGTCTTGGTCCTGAGTTAGTAGCGCAATGTGTCGCGTTCTTGGTGTCCAGCCTTACATGCTGTTGTTGCTTTGAGATAAAATATAGTACATTGTTTCATAATTCTCAGGGGATACCGGGTTGCAATAATAATCAAAAATGTGTTGTTCTGTCTGTTTTTTTCCTCCTACAGAAGTGTAGAAGAAAATGTTAACATGAAGAGAAGTAGAAAGTAAAGATTTGTCTTGTGACTCTTTATAAATGAAAGCGTGGGATGTTCTCCGAGATCTTTTATCTTTATAGACGACTTTAAAGAGTAATGCAGAAATTCCTTGACATTAAAAATCTCTGAATTGTCATTGATTTTTACTTAAAGAGGCTCTGTCACCAGATTTTGCAACCCCTATCTGCTATTGCAGCAGATAGGCGCTGCAATATAGATTACAGTAACGTTTTTATTTTTAAAAAACGAGCATTTTTGGCCAAGTTATGACCATTTTTGTAGTTATGCAAATGAGGCTTGCAAAAGTCCAAGTGGGTGTGTTTAAAAGTAAAAGTCCAAGTGGGCGTGTATTATGTGCGTACATCGGGGCGTTTTTAATACTTTCACTAGCTGGGCGCTGTGAAGAGAAGTAACATCCTCTTCTCTTCAGAACGCCCAGCTTCTGACAGTGCAGATCTGTGACGTCACTCACAGGTCCTGCATCGTGACGGCCACATCGGCATCAGAGGCTACAGTTGATTCTGCAGCAGCATCAGCGTTTGCAGGTAAGATCGACTTACCTGCAAACGCTGATGCTGCTGCAGAATCAACTGTAGCCTCTGGTGCCGATGTGGCCGTCACGATGCAGGACCTGTGAGTGACGTCACAGATCTGCACTGTCACAAGCTGGGCGTTCTGAAGAGAAGAGGATGTTACTTCTCATCAGAGCGCCCAGCTAGTGAAAGTATTAAAAACGCCCCGATGTACGCACATAATACACACCCACTTGGACTTTTACTTTTAAACACACCCACTTGGACTTTTGCAAGCCTCATTTGCATAACTACAAAAATGGTCATAACTTGGCCAAAAATGCTCGTTTTTTTAAAATAAAAACGTTACTGTAATCTACATTGCAGCGCCTATCTGCTGCAATAGCAGATAGGGGTTGCAAAATCTGGTGACAGAGCCTCTTTAACTTTACAAAAAGGAGTATATTGGGAAATGACAATAAGGTGCTTTTTGCTTTTGTTGGGGTTGAACTTACGGGCGTTTTCTGCCCGGTAAGTGTATGTTCACACGGCCTATTTTCGGCCGTTTTTCGGCCCGTAAACGGCCGAAAAATCAGAGGCAAAATGCCTCCAAACATCTGCCCATTGATTTCAATGAGAAAACGGCGTTCTGTTCAGACGGAGCATTTTTCACTGCGTTTTTTTACGCGTAAAAAAACGGCCACGAAAACTAAGTGCAGGACACTTCCTGGGATGTTTTTGGCCTGTGAAAAACGCAGCGAAAATCGCGAGTGGCACAAAAAACTTCTGAAAATACATAGCTGTTTTTCTATTGAAAACAGCTCCGTATTTTCAGACGTTTTTGCTCACTGCGTGTGAACATACACTAACAAGCACCGATCAACAATAACAGCATGTCGATCAGCGTTGTTTGGTCGGGATTATGGGGGATGAGCGGTTGACAATATGCAGTTTGCATATTTGTTGCAGAACATTTCCTGTTTACAGAGGAAAATGTGTTGCCGACAAATGACTATTTTTATGGCGGCACAGCAGATGCGATGAGCTGACGGATGAGCGTCTGCCCGTTTGTCGTCAGATCACTCCTATGTTTACACAATTTAGAACGTTTCGCTGTATCATTCCTCTGCTATTCCTCCTAGAAATGTATGTATAAATTGACAACTCGTGTTACTATTCCCCTTGTCAAAGGGGCATGTCCTTACCGTCTCACTCTGTCAGCACGGAATGGACAAGGTCAGGCTTTGCAAGGTCACACTCCTGACTGTTAACTCCCAGTTGTCTGTTTATTCATAAGTTTCTAGGAGTAATAACAGAGGCACAACGTAGAGTTCTTCAGAATTGTTATTCCATGGGAAATATAATTATTTACTAAAACAGACATGTCAAGAGAGGTGACAGGTCCTCTTTAAATAAAGGGATAGTCTGAAAAAATACACTTATTTCCAATGTCCATAATAAAAAATCTATGATTAGTTTGTAGCCGGTGGTGCTTGCGCAGGTTATTGTGATTGCAATGATCATTCTTCACAAGTTTAAGTTCCACACGCTGCAGATTTTTTCTGTTGCGGATTTCAAAGCAAATCTTTGACGGCATCCGCATGTGTTACATGTGGATTTTGAAGCAAATTTCACCCTATGCATTGCAAGGTATGAAATCCACAGTCAAATACTGTGGCAAAATTGACATGTGGATTCGAAAAGACATAGCATGTCCTCAAAGCTGCAATTCTTCTTCTTCCACTATGTGGATAGGTTTTTTTTTTTATTTGTTTTTTTTAAAACCCCATCTACATGTATTGTACTGTAAGTTGATGCAGAATTTCAATGCGGAATTCGCATTCGAAAATATGCAGCAATTCTGTTATGGCAGGAAGGAGGTGAAGGGAACAAGTGAGCCCTAATCTACCCACCGCCCTGTCCCTGCCTACTTGCAACGACCTGCCCTAGGCGACGGGGTACAACTTGGCGGCGGTCCCTACGCTGACTAAGTGCAAGGGGATACAAACAGGGAACAAGCAAGGGAAGGGGCAGTAGCCCACGGAACACCGTGAGGAAATGGAGTGGTGAACGAGCCAGTCAGGATCAGGATGTGGTGGAGTATACAAACGCAGAGCACGGAGCAGGAAGCAAGCCAGGGGCAGAGCGAAGCAGGATAAGCGGGAACTGAAGCAAGGCAGAAGCACGGCAGAAGCAGGCTGGAGCAAGGCAGCAGTGGGGCCAGGAATCCAAGAAGAATAACAAGCAATGAGGAAGAGAAAACGGCAGGTATAAATGGACAGGGGGCGGAGCTAACTCCGACTGACCAGGCCGCGATAGGCTCTCCCACTCCTGAGCCTGCCACCCTGATTGGTGGGAGCCGGTGTCAGTCTAAGAGGTCTGGCCTCAGGTGTCGACTGATTAATCCTGGGAGTATACCCAGACGTAGTGCCTGGCAGATCCTTTACAAATTCCGTGTGAATTCACCCTAATTGTGTGGTGTCTTTTATTGAATAAATAGAACAACTACGCAAATGCCCTGTATAAACTAAAGCATAACAGCCAAAAGCGCTATTTAAATGGCCTGTTGGCGAAATAAAAGAAAAATGACATTTTAAGTTGCTTTACTTCCGTGTACTTGTGACAATCCTTCTTGGCTGCGCTGTGGCATTGTTAAACCGTAGCATATTATCATAGGGACATTGTGTGGATACAAATTACCACTCGCATCAATGTCCACCGTCTGACTGGCTCAGTAGTGGCAGTGAAATGTGTCCATTGTGCCCATTGATGCAGTTGGCAGTTTGGATGCACACAATGGACCTCATTGAGCAAAACTGTCTAACAGAAAAACTGGTTACCCATAGCAACCAATCACAGCGCAGCTTTACATATTTTAAGAGTAGTTTAGGAAATGGAAGCTGAGCTCTGACTGGTTGCTATGGGCAACATGTCCTTTTTTTGTTCGACAGTTTTGATTAATCCAATGTCTTTGTTAAATGACTGGAATAGGTAGGAATTGTCGTTATCATGAGGACATAGGAGTAGAGTGGCTGAAGGCTTTGTGCCTTTCAATTGAATCCATGAGAGAGATATAACTGATGAAGTAAGATATTAAAGAGAGTCCGTCACCAGTTTTGCCGCCCCCAAAACTCTAACGCAGCTAGATAGGGGTAGAGGCTATAAGTTTTATCATACCCATGTTGGCGATCATACTGCAAGCAACACTAGGAAAATGAAGTCCGGTCCAGGACTGCCCACTGCATATTTACGGCCGGCGATCCTGGTCCTTAAAGTCCGGTCCATAGTATGCATACAGTGCAGCTGCCTCGAGCGATCGGGCGGCTGAATGTCGGGTACCCGGCAGTTCGAGACATGCCTGGGACACTGGAGAGAAGATAGATGCGGTCTTACAACTACAATACTTTATGTTCTGTCTATACTGCCACGGCTTGTACATTCATTAGCACAATGTTATAACTTTTAAGACTGCAGGTATAAAACGTAAACACCCCTTCAAACTGTTGAGGACCGTCCGCTATATATATATATGTGTGTGTGTGTGTGTGCGTATATATATATATATGTATGTATGTGTGTGTGTGTGTGTGTGTATATATATATATATATATATATATATATATAGCGGACGGTCTTCAGCAGTTTAAAGGGGTGTCAGAGACTGCCAGGAGTGGAAACCGAAGCGGTTTTCACTACTTTTTTTCTTCTCTGTACTCACGCTCTGCATATAGAATAGAGGCAGCAGACTCTATTGGTCCCGGTGATCATGTGGCCGGTCTTATGATTGCCAGGATGCCGCTAGTAAGAGGCTGCTAACTAGACCATGCAATACTCACTATAACAGGGGTGAAAAGTATAGTGAAAAAAATAAAATGAAATAATAAAGTCCCCCAATGCTTTTTTTTTTTTTAGATCTTTTGAGGGACAGACCATATTAATAAAAAATAAAAGTTAAAGAAAAGAGCAATATAAAAATACACATTAAGTACCCCCCCACAAAAAAAAAATTTTCATAATGCTAGCCCTGACCCAATTACCCAAAATTGAGATGTAATATAAAAAAATTACTGGAAACCATGATCATCAGAAATAAAAGTATATTTTAGGGAATTACCAGAAAACAATAGCTAAAATGTAAAAAACTATTTTTTTAAACTAAAAGTATAAAAATTCTGAAAAAGCAAAAATGATGTATCTAAAAATGATAAGAAACCTGCATTGTTTACGGAAAAACTAATTGGAAAAATCACACCGCCAGCCCAACAAATAGTTATAGCTGTTTAACGAATAGTAAAAATGGCTAAACAGAGTCTGGTCCTGAAGGCTCAAAATAGGCAGGTCCTGAACCGGTTAATCCTCACGCGCCTTGTGCTAATGAGAGGTGAAGTGTCCGGCTTTTCTGTTGAAAACCCCTCAATCCCTCACTTCTGCTTTTGAGTGATGGATCTAGCGGTCTCCTGTGTCATAACGTGCTATCCACTAGAGCCGTCATTTAAGAGGGGAGGGATTAGCGGGTGTACAGCGTAGAGGGCGGACACTTTACTTATTAGCATGGAGCGGGAGGGTTAAAGCTGAATTTTCCTAGTGTTGCTTAGAGCATGATCGCCGACATAGGCATGATAAAATCCTCTTCACCTATCTAGTGGTTTGGGAGAGAGTGGGGTGCAAAAGTGGTGACAAACTCCCTTTTAAAATCATTTTCATGTACATTAAAGGGCCTATTATTTTCATTTTGAGTGACATTACAGCCATAGTGAAAAATCGTGCTGAAGAATATTCCCATGTATTTCAGTTCTCATTCACAAAATGGCTTCCTCCATGCTGAGGTGACCGGTTCACACTAAGCATTTCAATGATGGATCACTTTACCTTTATCACTTGCTGGATTTGGATGAATGCCTAAGTTAATAACAGGGTCATATCTACTGCTCTTACAGATTTTACCAAACAAACACATCATTTCTTCTCACAACAAAAATGGATATTCCAGGGCGCAAGTGACGCAAATATATATCTCTTCAGTTGTAAGCATGGCAGAGTAATTGCCAGTGGCTAAAACTACAATACTTCATGTTCTGTCTATACTGCCTTGGTTTGTATGTTCTTTAGGGCCATATTATAACTTATAGACGGCAGGTATAAAATGTAGGCGAAGGTGTGACTGGTCACATGATTGCCCGGGTGCCAGTAGTAGTAGAAGGCTGCTGCTGGGTCTAAAAAGATAGTCACTATAACAGGGTCTGATTTCCGCAATTAGGGCTCGTCCACACGCTGCGGAATTGCTGCGTTTTTTCCGTCCGGAAAAAACGCAGCAGAATACAGTAGTAGCATAATGGATAAGATTTAACAAATCTCAGCCAGACGCTGCATAAAAATTCCGTGCAGAAATTGACCTGCGGTGTGTAGCTTCCAGACCGCAGCATGTCAATTACTGCTGTGGAAAGTGGACTGAATTGCTGCTTTTTTCAGAGGAGATGTCTCCATCTCACAGCATTGTGAAAAACGCTGCAAAATACGCACTATTTTCTGCCGTAAAAAACGCAGGAAATGGAGCAGTTTTGTCGCAGCGGAAAGTCTGATTCTTTGAATGGAATTGCTGCAGAAATTTTCTGTAGCAATTCCATTGTGTGTGGACAACAGACCATAATATATAAAAAAAAAAGAATCCAAATGACACATAAATTTTTATATATATATATATATATATGTGTGTGTGTGTATATAATGTACGTACGTACACACAAAATTAGGCCAGGGCTAACACTGACAATTTTTGTAGCGCTACTGGTTGGTTTCAAACTCTTGAGCGACAGCTGCAGTCCACAAGATCACATGCAACTCAATCCATTCATTTGGACTGCAGCTGTAGCTCAATATATAAAATCGACTTACCTGCAAACGCTGATGCTGCTGCAGAATCAACTGTAGCCTCTGGTGCCGATGTGGCCGTCACGATGCAGGACCTGTGAGTGACGTCACAGATCTGCACTGTCACAAGCTGGGCGTTCTGAAGAGAAGAGGATGTTACTTCTCATCAGAGCGCCCAGCTAGTGAAAGTATTAAAAACGCCCCGATGTACGCACATAATACACACCCACTTGGACTTTTACTTTTAAACACACCCACTTGGACTTTTGCAAGCCTCATTTGCATAACTACAAAAATGGTCATAACTTGGCCAAAAATGCTCGTTTTTTTAAAATAAAAACGTTACTGTAATCTACATTGCAGCGCCTATCTGCTGCAATAGCAGATAGGGGTTGCAAAATCTGGTGACAGAGCCTCTTTAACTTTACAAAAAGGAGTATATTGGGAAATGACAATAAGGTGCTTTTTGCTTTTGTTGGGGTTGAACTTACGGGCGTTTTCTGCCCGGTAAGTGTATGTTCACACGGCCTATTTTCGGCCGTTTTTCGGCCCGTAAACGGCCGAAAAATCAGAGGCAAAATGCCTCCAAACATCTGCCCATTGATTTCAATGAGAAAACGGCGTTCTGTTCAGACGGAGCATTTTTCACTGCGTTTTTTTACGCGTAAAAAAACGGCCACGAAAACTAAGTGCAGGACACTTCCTGGGATGTTTTTGGCCTGTGAAAAACGCAGCGAAAATCGCGAGTGGCACAAAAAACTTCTGAAAATACATAGCTGTTTTTCTATTGAAAACAGCTCCGTATTTTCAGACGTTTTTGCTCACTGCGTGTGAACATACACTAACAAGCACCGATCAACAATAACAGCATGTCGATCAGCGTTGTTTGGTCGGGATTATGGGGGATGAGCGGTTGACAATATGCAGTTTGCATATTTGTTGCAGAACATTTCCTGTTTACAGAGGAAAATGTGTTGCCGACAAATGACTATTTTTATGGCGGCACAGCAGATGCGATGAGCTGACGGATGAGCGTCTGCCCGTTTGTCGTCAGATCACTCCTATGTTTACACAATTTAGAACGTTTCGCTGTATCATTCCTCTGCTATTCCTCCTAGAAATGTATGTATAAATTGACAACTCGTGTTACTATTCCCCTTGTCAAAGGGGCATGTCCTTACCGTCTCACTCTGTCAGCACGGAATGGACAAGGTCAGGCTTTGCAAGGTCACACTCCTGACTGTTAACTCCCAGTTGTCTGTTTATTCATAAGTTTCTAGGAGTAATAACAGAGGCACAACGTAGAGTTCTTCAGAATTGTTATTCCATGGGAAATATAATTATTTACTAAAACAGACATGTCAAGAGAGGTGACAGGTCCTCTTTAAATAAAGGGATAGTCTGAAAAAATACACTTATTTCCAATGTCCATAATAAAAAATCTATGATTAGTTTGTAGCCGGTGGTGCTTGCGCAGGTTATTGTGATTGCAATGATCATTCTTCACAAGTTTAAGTTCCACACGCTGCAGATTTTTTCTGTTGCGGATTTCAAAGCAAATCTTTGACGGCATCCGCATGTGTTACATGTGGATTTTGAAGCAAATTTCACCCTATGCATTGCAAGGTATGAAATCCACAGTCAAATACTGTGGCAAAATTGACATGTGGATTCGAAAAGACATAGCATGTCCTCAAAGCTGCAATTCTTCTTCTTCCACTATGTGGATAGGTTTTTTTTTTTATTTGTTTTTTTTAAAACCCCATCTACATGTATTGTACTGTAAGTTGATGCAGAATTTCAATGCGGAATTCGCATTCGAAAATATGCAGCAATTCTGTTATGGCAGGAAGGAGGTGAAGGGAACAAGTGAGCCCTAATCTACCCACCGCCCTGTCCCTGCCTACTTGCAACGACCTGCCCTAGGCGACGGGGTACAACTTGGCGGCGGTCCCTACGCTGACTAAGTGCAAGGGGATACAAACAGGGAACAAGCAAGGGAAGGGGCAGTAGCCCACGGAACACCGTGAGGAAATGGAGTGGTGAACGAGCCAGTCAGGATCAGGATGTGGTGGAGTATACAAACGCAGAGCACGGAGCAGGAAGCAAGCCAGGGGCAGAGCGAAGCAGGATAAGCGGGAACTGAAGCAAGGCAGAAGCACGGCAGAAGCAGGCTGGAGCAAGGCAGCAGTGGGGCCAGGAATCCAAGAAGAATAACAAGCAATGAGGAAGAGAAAACGGCAGGTATAAATGGACAGGGGGCGGAGCTAACTCCGACTGACCAGGCCGCGATAGGCTCTCCCACTCCTGAGCCTGCCACCCTGATTGGTGGGAGCCGGTGTCAGTCTAAGAGGTCTGGCCTCAGGTGTCGACTGATTAATCCTGGGAGTATACCCAGACGTAGTGCCTGGCAGATCCTTTACAAATTCCGTGTGAATTCACCCTAATTGTGTGGTGTCTTTTATTGAATAAATAGAACAACTACGCAAATGCCCTGTATAAACTAAAGCATAACAGCCAAAAGCGCTATTTAAATGGCCTGTTGGCGAAATAAAAGAAAAATGACATTTTAAGTTGCTTTACTTCCGTGTACTTGTGACAATCCTTCTTGGCTGCGCTGTGGCATTGTTAAACCGTAGCATATTATCATAGGGACATTGTGTGGATACAAATTACCACTCGCATCAATGTCCACCGTCTGACTGGCTCAGTAGTGGCAGTGAAATGTGTCCATTGTGCCCATTGATGCAGTTGGCAGTTTGGATGCACACAATGGACCTCATTGAGCAAAACTGTCTAACAGAAAAACTGGTTACCCATAGCAACCAATCACAGCGCAGCTTTACATATTTTAAGAGTAGTTTAGGAAATGGAAGCTGAGCTCTGACTGGTTGCTATGGGCAACATGTCCTTTTTTTGTTCGACAGTTTTGATTAATCCAATGTCTTTGTTAAATGACTGGAATAGGTAGGAATTGTCGTTATCATGAGGACATAGGAGTAGAGTGGCTGAAGGCTTTGTGCCTTTCAATTGAATCCATGAGAGAGATATAACTGATGAAGTAAGATATTAAAGAGAGTCCGTCACCAGTTTTGCCGCCCCCAAAACTCTAACGCAGCTAGATAGGGGTAGAGGCTATAAGTTTTATCATACCCATGTTGGCGATCATACTGCAAGCAACACTAGGAAAATGAAGTCCGGTCCAGGACTGCCCACTGCATATTTACGGCCGGCGATCCTGGTCCTTAAAGTCCGGTCCATAGTATGCATACAGTGCAGCTGCCTCGAGCGATCGGGCGGCTGAATGTCGGGTACCCGGCAGTTCGAGACATGCCTGGGACACTGGAGAGAAGATAGATGCGGTCTTACAACTACAATACTTTATGTTCTGTCTATACTGCCACGGCTTGTACATTCATTAGCACAATGTTATAACTTTTAAGACTGCAGGTATAAAACGTAAACACCCCTTCAAACTGTTGAGGACCGTCCGCTATATATATATATGTGTGTGTGTGTGTGTGCGTATATATATATATATGTATGTATGTGTGTGTGTGTGTGTGTGTATATATATATATATATATATATATATATATAGCGGACGGTCTTCAGCAGTTTAAAGGGGTGTCAGAGACTGCCAGGAGTGGAAACCGAAGCGGTTTTCACTACTTTTTTTCTTCTCTGTACTCACGCTCTGCATATAGAATAGAGGCAGCAGACTCTATTGGTCCCGGTGATCATGTGGCCGGTCTTATGATTGCCAGGATGCCGCTAGTAAGAGGCTGCTAACTAGACCATGCAATACTCACTATAACAGGGGTGAAAAGTATAGTGAAAAAAATAAAATGAAATAATAAAGTCCCCCAATGCTTTTTTTTTTTTTAGATCTTTTGAGGGACAGACCATATTAATAAAAAATAAAAGTTAAAGAAAAGAGCAATATAAAAATACACATTAAGTACCCCCCCACAAAAAAAAAATTTTCATAATGCTAGCCCTGACCCAATTACCCAAAATTGAGATGTAATATAAAAAAATTACTGGAAACCATGATCATCAGAAATAAAAGTATATTTTAGGGAATTACCAGAAAACAATAGCTAAAATGTAAAAAACTATTTTTTTAAACTAAAAGTATAAAAATTCTGAAAAAGCAAAAATGATGTATCTAAAAATGATAAGAAACCTGCATTGTTTACGGAAAAACTAATTGGAAAAATCACACCGCCAGCCCAACAAATAGTTATAGCTGTTTAACGAATAGTAAAAATGGCTAAACAGAGTCTGGTCCTGAAGGCTCAAAATAGGCAGGTCCTGAACCGGTTAATCCTCACGCGCCTTGTGCTAATGAGAGGTGAAGTGTCCGGCTTTTCTGTTGAAAACCCCTCAATCCCTCACTTCTGCTTTTGAGTGATGGATCTAGCGGTCTCCTGTGTCATAACGTGCTATCCACTAGAGCCGTCATTTAAGAGGGGAGGGATTAGCGGGTGTACAGCGTAGAGGGCGGACACTTTACTTATTAGCATGGAGCGGGAGGGTTAAAGCTGAATTTTCCTAGTGTTGCTTAGAGCATGATCGCCGACATAGGCATGATAAAATCCTCTTCACCTATCTAGTGGTTTGGGAGAGAGTGGGGTGCAAAAGTGGTGACAAACTCCCTTTTAAAATCATTTTCATGTACATTAAAGGGCCTATTATTTTCATTTTGAGTGACATTACAGCCATAGTGAAAAATCGTGCTGAAGAATATTCCCATGTATTTCAGTTCTCATTCACAAAATGGCTTCCTCCATGCTGAGGTGACCGGTTCACACTAAGCATTTCAATGATGGATCACTTTACCTTTATCACTTGCTGGATTTGGATGAATGCCTAAGTTAATAACAGGGTCATATCTACTGCTCTTACAGATTTTACCAAACAAACACATCATTTCTTCTCACAACAAAAATGGATATTCCAGGGCGCAAGTGACGCAAATATATATCTCTTCAGTTGTAAGCATGGCAGAGTAATTGCCAGTGGCTAAAACTACAATACTTCATGTTCTGTCTATACTGCCTTGGTTTGTATGTTCTTTAGGGCCATATTATAACTTATAGACGGCAGGTATAAAATGTAGGCGAAGGTGTGACTGGTCACATGATTGCCCGGGTGCCAGTAGTAGTAGAAGGCTGCTGCTGGGTCTAAAAAGATAGTCACTATAACAGGGTCTGATTTCCGCAATTAGGGCTCGTCCACACGCTGCGGAATTGCTGCGTTTTTTCCGTCCGGAAAAAACGCAGCAGAATACAGTAGTAGCATAATGGATAAGATTTAACAAATCTCAGCCAGACGCTGCATAAAAATTCCGTGCAGAAATTGACCTGCGGTGTGTAGCTTCCAGACCGCAGCATGTCAATTACTGCTGTGGAAAGTGGACTGAATTGCTGCTTTTTTCAGAGGAGATGTCTCCATCTCACAGCATTGTGAAAAACGCTGCAAAATACGCACTATTTTCTGCCGTAAAAAACGCAGGAAATGGAGCAGTTTTGTCGCAGCGGAAAGTCTGATTCTTTGAATGGAATTGCTGCAGAAATTTTCTGTAGCAATTCCATTGTGTGTGGACAACAGACCATAATATATAAAAAAAAAAGAATCCAAATGACACATAAATTTTTATATATATATATATATATATGTGTGTGTGTGTATATAATGTACGTACGTACACACAAAATTAGGCCAGGGCTAACACTGACAATTTTTGTAGCGCTACTGGTTGGTTTCAAACTCTTGAGCGACAGCTGCAGTCCACAAGATCACATGCAACTCAATCCATTCATTTGGACTGCAGCTGTAGCTCAATATATAAAATCAATCAGTAGCATGAGAAAAACTCTAGGTGTAGCCCTGGCCTCATTTTGTATATATATTGTTTGACTCTTGTATTTGGATATGCCTTATAAAGGGCCTAGTCTGTAGTGGAACCATGTGTTATTTAACCCCTTCCCGCCGGATCACGTATATATACGTCATTAAAATCGGTGGCTTACCGCATTTTCACGTAAATATACGTCATGGAGATGAAGCTGGCTCAGGAGCTGAGCCAGCGACATCACCACCGGGTGACAGCTGTATGTTACAGCTGGCACCCTAAGGTATCGGCCAGGACCGGAGCTAGCCTCCGATCGGACCGATTAACCCCTCACATGCTGCGTTCAATAGAGATCGCAGCATGTGAGGAGTTTATAGCCACCGGCACCCCAGCAACGTGATCGCTGGGTTGCCGGTGGCTGCAAAGGCGATCGGAGGGCTAATGCTTACCTCCCGATCAGCCTGTAACGGAATCCTCTTATGCCCCGTCGTCGGCGGGGCCCAGGAGGCTTCCGGTAACATCGGCAAGATGGCGCCGGCTCAGCTTCCGGCTCAGAAGCTGAGCCGGCGTCATCAGCAGTGGGTGTCCGCTGTATGTTACAGCGGACACCCCGATCTATCGCCAGGAACCGGAGCTAGCTCCGATTCCTGGCATTAACCCCTTCGATGCAGCGATCCATTGTGATCGCTGCATCCTAGAGGTTTGTAGAAAATCGGCAGCCTTGCCATGCGATGGCAAGGCTGGCGACTGCTACCATGGCAACAGGAGCCCTAACAATGGACTCCTGTCTGCCATTACGTAAGCTGATTAGGCCCCGCCCAGAGGCGGAGCCTGATCGGCTTGCTGTCAGTGAACAACTGACAGTTCCAATACATTGCACTACATAGGTAGTGCAATGTATTAGAACATCAAACAAATAGTTGGACATTCAAGTCCCCTAGTGGGACTAAAGAAAAGTGTAAAAAAAAGTGTAAAAAAAGTAAAAATAAAAGTTGGAAAACATACAATAAAAGTTTCAAATAATAACACAAAACACAATCGCCCTTTTTCCCTTATAAGTCATTTATTATTGAAAAAAATAATAAAGCCATACATATTTGGTATCGCTGCGACCGTAACGACCTGAACTATAAAATTATTATGTTATTTATCCAGCGCAGTGAACGCCGTAAAAAAAACCCTCAAAAACACTGCCATAATTACTGTTTTTTTGGTCACTGTCTTCCAAAAATTGAAATAAAAAGTGATCAAAAAGTCGCATGTATCCAAAAATGGTACCGATAAAATCTATACCTCGCCTCGCAAAAAAAAACAAGCCCTCACACAGCTCCATCGATGAGAAAATGTAAAAGTTATGGCTCTCACAACTTGGCGACAGAAAAAATACATTCTCTTTCCAAAAGTAATTTTATTGTGCAAAAAGTTATAAAAAAGTTCTATAAATTTGGTATCGCCGGAATCGTACTGACCCGCAGAATAAAGGTAACATGTAGTTTATAACGTACGGTGAACGGTGTATATAAAAAAAAAAGTGGCACAAGCTAGGCATGACATTTGACACTGAATTGGCATATCTAGGGAAACTATTTAATTTGTACCTTCCGCAGCGCAATCATTTATGGAAAAGATACGTGGGGTGAAAATGCTCACTACACCTCTTAATAAATGCCTTGAGGGGTGCAGTTTCCAAAATGGGGTCACTTCTCAGGGGTTTCTTTTATTATTTCACATCAAAGCCTCTGCAATTGTGAACCAATACTTTATAAGTCGCCAAATTAGGCCTCAATTTTACACGGTACTCTTTCACTCCTGAGCCCTGTCGAATGTCCAGGCAAAAGATTAGGGCCACATGTAGGGTGATTCTAAAACAGGGAAACACCGCATAATAATTGAGAGTTGTCTTGTTATGGTGGCACAAGCTGGGCACCACATATTGGCGTATCTAAGGAAAAATTCCCATTTTCATTCTCCCACATCGTGTGCACACGAATTTCTGCAAAACACCTGTGGGGTTAACATGCTCACTACACCCCTAGGTGAATACCTTGAGGGTGTTGTTTCCAAAATGGGGTCACTTCTGGGGGGGATCCACTGTTTTGGTCCCACATGGACTTTGCAAATGCAACATAGCGACCAGAAACCAAATGCAGCAAAATCTGTACACCAAAAGCAAATGGCGCTCCTTCCCTTCTGAGCCCTGCCGTGTGCCCAAACAGCATTTTACGACCACGTGTGGGGTATTGCCGTACTCCAGAGAAGTTGCTTTACAAGCGTTGGGGTTCTTTTTTTCCTTTATTTGTTGAGAAAATTAAAAATTTGGAGCTAAAGCTACGTCTTATTGAAGAAAAAGGATTTTTTTTATTTTCACTGCCCAATTCTAATAAAATCTATGAAACACCTGTGGGGGCAAAATGCTCACTACACCCCTAGATGGATTCCTCAAGGGGTGTAGTTTTCTCAATGGAGTCACTTTTTTGGTGTTTTCACTGTTTTGGTCCCTCAGGGGCTTTGCAAATGCGACATGGCCGCCGCAAACCATTCCTGCTAAATTTGAGCTCCAAAAGCCAAATGGCGCTCTTTCCCTTCTAAGCTCCGCCGTGTGTCCAAACATCCGTTTATTACCACATGTGAGGTATTGTTTTACTCGGGAGAAATTGCTTTACAAATGTTGTGGTGCTTTTTCTCCTTTAGTCCTCGTGGAAATTAGAAAAAATTAGCTAAACCTACATAATCTTTGAAAGAATGACGATTTTTATTTTCACGGCCTACTTCCAATAATTTCTGCAAAAAACCTGCGGGGTCAAAATGCTCACTATACCCCTAGATAATTTCCTCAAGGGGTGTAGTTTCCAAAATGGGGTCACTTTTGGTGGATTTCCACTGTTTTGGCACCGAAAGAGCCCTTGAAACCTGACATGGAGCCTAAAATATTTTCTAATAAAAAGGAGGCCCAAAATCCTCTAGGTGCTCCTTTGCTTCTGAGGCCGGTGCTTCAGTCCATTACCACACTAGGGCCACATGTGGGATATTTCTAAAAACTGCAGAATCTGGGCAATAAATATTGAGTTGCGTTTCTCTGGTAAAAACTTCTGTGTTACAAAAAAAATAGAATAAAAATGAATTTCTGCAAAAAAAAATGAAATTTGAAAATTTCACCTCTACGTTGCTTTAATTCCTGTGAAACGTTTAAAGGGTTAAGAAACTTTCTAAATGCTGTTTTGAATACTTTGAGGGGTGAAGATTTTAAAATGGGGTGACTTTTTGGCGGTTTCTAATATATAAGGCCCTAAAAGCCGCTTCACAACTGAACTGGCCCCTGTAAAAATAGCCTTTTGAAATTTTCTTGAAAATGTGAGAAATTGCTGCTAAAGTTCTAAGCCTTGTGATGTCATAGAACAATAAAAGGATGTTCAAAAAACGATGCCAATCTAAAGTAGACATATGGGGGATGTTAATTAGCAACAATTTTGTGTGGTATAACTGCCTGTCTTACAAGCAGATACATTTACATTTAGAAAAATGCAAATTTTTGCAATTTTTCACCAAATTTTGGTGTTTTTCACTGGTAAATATTGAATTTATCGACCACATTTTTCCACTATCATAAAGTCCAATGTGTCACGAGAAAACAATCTCAGAATCACTTTGATAGGTAAAAGCGTTCCGGAGTTATTACCACATAAAGTGAAATATGTCAGATTTGAAAAAATGGGTCTGGTCCTGAAGGCCAAAATGAGCTTGGTCCTGAAGGGGTTATACATTGGATCCCTGTTATGTATCTGTTTGTAATTGTTTTTATTGGCCTATGGATTTTTCTCAATAAAGTGTTTGTAATTAATGATATTTTTTGGGGTTTATGACTATATTTCAGCACCCCTAGTTGTCTTTTTCTCTTCATTTGCGGTGCCTGATTATTATTATATACTAGTCCTCCATGAATTAGAATATCATCAAAAACTTGATTTATTTCAGTAATTCATGAAACTCATATATTCTATAGATTCATTACACACAGAGTGATCTAGCTTTTTTTTCCTTTTAATGTTGGTGATTATGACTAAGGGTATGTTCACACGTAGTCAACAAAAACGTCTGAAAATCCAGAGCTGTTTTCAAGGGAAAACAGACCCTGCTTTTCAGACGTTTTTTTACCAACTCGCATTTTTCGCGGCGTTTTTCACGCCGTTTTCGCGGCGTTTTTTACGTCCGTTTTTGGAGCTGTTTTCATTGGAGTCTAATAGAAAACAGCTCCAAAAACGTCCAAAGAAGTGTCCTGCACTTCTTTTGACGAGGCTGTATTTTTACGCGTCGTCGTTTGACAGCTGTCAAACGACGACGCATAAATAACAGGTCGTCTGCACAGTACGTCGGCAAACCCATTCAAATGAATGGGCAGATGTTTGCCAACGTATTGGAGCCGTATTTTCAGACGTAAAACGAGGCATAATACGCCTCGTATACGTCTGAAATTTGGCCGTGTGAACATACCCTAACAGTTAAAGAATACCCAAAATTTAGTCTCTCAGAAAATGAGAATATTGGGTCAATGTTGAAGATTGCACACTCGTGGTGTCACACTCTAATCATCTAATCAACACAAAACACCTGCAAAGGTTTCCTAAGCCTTTAATTGGTCCAACAGTCAGGTTCAGTAGGCTACACAATCATGGGGAAGACTGCTGACTTGACAGTTGTCCAGAACACAGTCATTGACACCCTCCACAAGGAGGGGAAGCCACAAAAGAACATTGCTAAAGAAGCTGCTGTTCAGAGTGCTGTATCCAAGCATATTAATGGAAGGTAGAGAGGAACGAAAAAGTGTGGTAGAAAAAGGTGCACAAGCAACAGGGATAACCGCAGCCTTGAAAGGATTGTCAAGAAAAGGCGATTCAAGAATCTGGGGGAAATTCACAAGGAGTGGACTGCGGCTGGAGTCAGTTCTTCAAGAGCCACCACACACAAACGTATCCAGGACATGGGCTACAACTGTCACATTCTTCGAGACAATGACAGAAGCGTCTAACCTGGGCGAAGGAGAAAAAGGACTGGTCGGTTGCTCAGTGGTCCAAAGTCCTGTTTTCAGATGAAAGTCAATTTTGCATTTCATAGGGAAATCAAGGTCCCGGAGTCTGGAGGAAGAGTGGAGAGGCATCAATCCAAGTTGCTTGCGGTCCAGTGTGAAGTTTCCACAGTCAGTGATGGTTTGGGGGCCGTGTCATCTGCTGGTGTTGGTCCACTGTGTTCTATCAAGTCCAGGGTCAACGCAGCCGTCTACCAGGAGATTTTCGAGCACTTCATGCTTCCCTCTGCTGACAAGCTTTATGGAGATGCTGATTTCATTTTCCAGCAGGACTTGGCACCTGCCCACACTGCCAAAAGTACCAATACCTGGTTTAATAACCACAGTATCACTGGGCTTGATTGGCCAGCAAACTCACCTGACCTAAACCCCATAGAGAATTTTTGGGTATTGTCAAGAGGAAGATGAGAGACACCAGACCCAACAATGCAGACGAGCTGAAGGCCACTATCAAAGCAACCTGGGCTTCCATAACCCCTCAGCAGTGCCACAGGCTGATCGCCTCCATGCCACGCCGCATTGATAACACCTCAGCAGTGCCACAGGCTGATCGCCTCCATGCCACGCCGCATTGATTCAGTAATTAATGCAAAAGGAGCCCCGACCAAATATTGAGGTGATATACTGGACATAATTTTCAGTAGGCCAACATTTCAGTATTAAATATAATTTTTTAAATTGGGCTTATATAATATTAAATTTTTCTGAGACACTAAATTTGGGGTTTTTATTAACTGTTACCATAATCATCAACATTAAAAGAAAAATGCTGGAAATAGATCACTCTGTGTGTAACGAATCTATATTATATATGGGTTTCACTTTTTGAATTGAATTACTGAAATAAATGAACTGTTTGATATTCTAATTCTTTGAGAAGGACTAGTGTATTGTCCTCATTACTTGTAGCAGCTAAAAGTGTTTGCATTGCTAAACTATATGTTTCTAGACCTGAAAATGCTGTTTGCATATTAACAGACATGGTTCTTGGGTCATTGATTCTGGTGAAAGCATTTGTTTTCCCTGACATATTAGTTACAAGTCCGGCCAGTTTTGAGATTTGTTTGTTTAATGCTTTGCTGATCTCGGAAAGGCTCCCTAGAGCGGATTTGTGGGATTTGGAGATATAGGAAGCCTCACCGCAGAGACATTTCTATGTCCTGTTAAATTGGCCATAAAATTGGTCATAAAATTGGTCTCATGGAGTAAGGCTACAAACGATCGCTATTTTAATTATCCCGGTAATGGCTGCTGCGTATTGGCTGTAAAGCTTTTTCAATACCTATGCTCCATACTGAAAAAAATTACCTAAGAGCCATTGGCTCTTAAACTGAAAATTTTAGCAGCCAAATAAAATTGGTCCTAGTGTACACATGCAGAGCCCCCTCGCAGTATAATCACATCTAGAGCCCCCTCACAGTATAATCACATCTAGAGCCCCCTCGCAGTATAATCACATCTAGAGCCCCCTCACAGTATAATCACATCTAGAGCCCCCTCACAGTATGTTCACATCTAGAGCCCCCCTCACAGTATAATCACATCTAGTGCACCCCTCACAGTATAATCACATCTAGTGCACCCCTCACAGTATAATTATATCTAGTGCACCCCTCACAGTATAATCACATCTAGTGCACCCCTCACAGTATAATCACATCTAGTGCACCCCTCACAGTATAATCACATCTAGTGCATCCCTCACAGTATAATCACATCTAGTGCACCCCTCACAGTATAATCACATCTAGAGCCCCCCTCACAGTATAATTACATCTAGTGCACCCCTCACAGTATAATCACATCTAGTGCACCCCTCACAGTATAATCATATCTAGTGCACCCCTCACAGTATAATCACATCTAGTGCACCCCCACAGTATAATCACATCTAGTGCACCCCCACAGTATAATCACATCTAGTGTACCCCTCACAGTATAATTACATTTAGTGCACCCCTCACAGTTTAATTACATCTAGAGCCCCCTCACAGTATAATTATATCTGGAGCCCCCTCACAGTATAATCACATCTAGAGCCCCCCCCCCTCACAGTATGTTCACATCTAGAGCCCCCCCTCACAGTATGTTCACATCTAGAGCCCCCCTCACAGTATGTTCACATCTAGAGCCCCCCCTCACAGTATGTTCACATCTAGAGCCCCCCCTCACAGTACGTTCACATCTAGAGCCCCCCCTCACAGTACGTTCACATCTAGAGCCCCCCCTCACAGTACGTTCACATCTAGAGACCCCTTACAGTACGTTCACATCTAGAGCCCCCCCTCACAGTACGTTCACATCTAGAGCCCCCCCTCACAGTACGTTCACATCTAGAGCCCCCCTCACAGTACGTTCACATCTAGAGCCCCCCTCACAGTACGTTCACATCTAGAGCCCCCCTCACAGTACGTTCACATCTAGAGCCCCCCTCACAGTACGTTCACATCTAGAGCCCCCCTCACAGTACGTTCACATCTAGAGCCCCCCTCACAGTACGTTCACATCTAGAGCCCCCCTCACAGTACGTTCACATCTAGAGCCCCCCTCACAGTACGTTCACATCTAGAGCCCCCCTCACAGTACGTTCACATCTAGAGCCCCCCTCACAGTACGTTCACATCTAGAGCCCCCTCACAGTACGTTCACATCTAGAGCCCCCCTCACAGTACGTTCACATCTAGAGCCCCCCTCACAGTATGTTCACATCTAGAGCCCCCCTCACAGTATGTTCACATCTAGAGCCCCCTCACAGTATAATCACATCTAGAGCCCCCCTCACCGTATAATCACATCTAGGGCCCCCCTCACAGTATAATCACATCTAGAGCCCCCCCAACAGTATAATCACATTTAGAGCCCACCCTCACATTTAGAGCCCCCAGACTCACAGTATATTAGGGCCCCCCTCACATTTAGAGACCCCCAGACTCACTGTATATTCACATCTAGAGCACTCCTCACAATATATTCACATTTAGAGCCCCCTTCACAATTATTCACATTTGGAGCCCCCCTCACAGTATATTCACATTTAGAGCCCCCTTCACAGTATATTCACATCTAGAGCTCCCCCGCAATATATTCACATCCTATGCTTTCCCACCCCCGCAGTATAATCCCATCCAGCATTTACAGGAAAATGCACCCCCTCCTCCCATAGAGTACTCTTTCCTATACAGTTGAAAAAAAGGTATACCAACCTATACCTGCCCAGTGGATGCCAAAAAAAACCACTTTTTGTATCCATCAGCGCTATAGGGCTCTAAGGATACGTTAAGTAACTAAAGACCAGTAAAGGTAAAGCTAATAATTATATAAAAGTATCTGAACAGTTTTATGTGCAACTTTAGTGATTGGAAATGTATAAATCCCCATTCACACATTACGTTCAATGGTCAAAATCTGCAATAGACAAAATCATGTTTACATTTCCATTTCCATTATTATTATTATTATTATTTTTCATTTTTTTTGCTGGTGTTACATATACTTAATGCAGCTATTTTTACCTTTTCTATTTTAGATGGCTCCAGACCTTCCCAAAAAGAGATCATTTCCTTGCGTGCATTTATGCTGCTTTTCCTGAAGCAACTGATTCTTAAGGTATATCACGTCATTGTATTCTACTTCATCTTTTTGCTAGTATAATCTGCAGGTATAATATGTCGATAACCTCCAGTGTGACACATACAACCGTTTTATTTTTGGTGCCTACAGTATTGTCAGAGTATAAAATATATATATTTATTTTTTTTAACTCCGATGGGCTGCAACTCTGTAATATACAGCTCGTCCTGATTCACGCACTCATAGACCAATATCTCCTACTACACCACTCACCCGCAACCCCCAAAAGACCGAGCTGGGCTGAGAGGCACAATTAATTGGACTGTATATTAAACCGTTTTATCTCCATTCCCGACAGTGGGGCAGCATTCTTCATATACCTCTGTGAAAAGCATCAATCAGCTTTGCAGACGTGTTTTACTAAATACTAGCACTTTTTCTTAGAACTTTACATTGTGCTTTCCCTCTTAGAAGCCATTCCTCTGTTATTCCTCCTAGAAATGTTTGTATAAATTGACAATTGGTTGCTACCCTTCCCCGTGTCACTGTGTAACGACGCACCCTTTTGACAAGGGAAATGGTAATGCCCAGTTGTCCATTTATTCATACATTTCCAGGAGGAATAACAGAGGAATGGCTTCTAAGAAGTGATGCTTCTACATTTTTATTTCATACAAGTGTTTACTTAAACAGGCAAGTCGGGAGAGCGAATACTTTTTAAGAGGGCGTACAGTTGAAGATTGAGATTTCAGCTTTTATATCTCCAGTGCAGGTTAGAAAAGGAGAACCATGATCTGATTGGTTACTATAGGTTGAAGTTAAGCTTAGTAATGCCTTACTATTGGCGTGACCGTTCTATGATAAAATTCAGTGCAGTAAATGTCGGGCCCTTTCTAAAAGAGACACCCGTGCGATCTATATAAGCGGAGTACAGTAGGCACAAATGCGTAAAACCTTGCTCTGCAAATTGAGCCATATTCCTACAGCATGAGTCTGCTGCACCTATATATATATATATATATATGTCATTGCTGTGGTTCCTCAGTCCACTGATGGTTAACATTTAGGGTTTGGCACTAACCATGAATTATTCCGTCTCTCAGAATATTATTCACTGTAGGTAACGTTTTATGTTTTGTTACTTTTCCTGTCAGGATCGAGGGGTGAAAGAAGATGAGCTACAGAGCATTCTAAATTACCTTCTGACGATGCATGAGGTATGCACGGTGTTATTGCGCTGTCGTTATATGTGTCTGCGGGTTTATTATTAAAGTTTTATAACAATAATATGAAGTTGGAAGGTTCTGGGTATGATCATTTTTCCAATTATTTGGTTAACCTCTTAAGGTCCCTGTCTCTGCTGGTATACAGATGACTGTAAAAATCTACCAGGAACAGCTTAAATAAAAAAATTTGTATAATATGAGAAGTGCATTATAAACTGGAATTTTTTCAATTTTTTTTTTAAGAAAAAACTTAACCGAAGAAACTTGAAATGTTCTAACTATAATCATTTTGGCTGTGCTATAATGTAATTCAGCTCTCCGTGTACTAAATTCCTGGTGAACTTGTGCTGGGCTTGTGCTTACACACAGCAGCCAATCTTAGCACACGGAGCTGCAATGTAAATAATGGGGGCAGCACAGATCAGAGGGTCTGGACATGTGATTCAACACCTTAGACAATGCAAGTAAGCGGGGGGGGGGGGGGGGGTCACTCTTCATCTGATACCTAAAAAATAACAGATTATCACATACTCCCCTGTAAATCTAACATGCCAACGGTTTCTTCTGGTCCTTTTTTTTTTTTTTTACTAGACTACAGCGTTGATGTGCTTTACGTGACATGCAACTGTGGCAGCCAATCGCTGACCAGAGCGGTGACATCACGGCCGAAGCCATTGATTAGCTGCCGTGGTAACATGTAAAGTAGGGCACCGCCTGTGGCCGAGTAGTGGTGGGGGTACACTGAACCATTGGCATACGGAATTTTCAGGAAAAAAATAATATTTTTATATATACAGAGCTATTTATATGCAAAGACCTCCAAGCAACTTAATCATAACATGTATCAAATCCACCACCCATCCCATAGCGACTATATAACGTTGCCAGTAGTTTATACCTGCAGCAGGCTAATGGACGTCTGACTACAGATGGCTGCAAAATCCAGACTGCCTCCTCATGCTTGTAATTTGAAGAATAACATGTCCTGGCCCATCTGTATTATGTGTGCAACGTTTTAGTTTTCTTTCTGTTTTGTTAGATTAAATGACTAAGGCTACATTCAGACGAGCGAGTACGATTTGCGTGCGTAAAAAACGCAGTGTTTTTCCTACATTTCATGTCCATGTGCTTTGCGTTTTTCACGTCCGTGCAAGCACTTTTTAAAAAAATAAAAATAATATTTCTCTGCTTTTTTTATGTAACTGATGCATGAAACACGGACAGCACATGGATGTAGTGGGTGTGCTGTCCGTGGTTTTCACGCACCCATAGACTTCAATGGGCAACTAGGTGCGCAAAAACACACCAGCATAGGACACGCAGTGAGTTTCACGCAACGGACACTCGCTACGTGAAAACTCATGTATGTTTGAATAGCCCCATTGAAATGAATGGGTGCGTGTGCTGTGTGTTATTTCAACGGACAGCACACGGACGAGTATTAATCACGTCTGTGTCAGGGTTTCTGTTCTGCTACGGCATTCGTAGCAGAATGAAAATACCGGAGGAAACGGATCCGTCGCATGACGGTCACACTAATGGCACCGGAGCAAACGCATTGCTTTTAATTGGTCTCCATCCTGGTGTCTGTCGTTTTGCCGGCCAATGTAGCGCTGCATGCCTGGCTGTTTCCGTATTCACGGCCACTTTGCCATTGAGTCTCCCCCTTGACACCCGTTCTCGAGATAGGTGCAGGTCCTAGAGCTGGGAGCTTCATCCATCAGATATTTATGGCATATCCTGTGGATATGCCTTAAATGTCTGAGATGGGAAAACCCCTTTAAGATTGTAATGTGCATTCCAGTACAAACCGCTACTGTCATTTGGACTGACAGTGAGCCAAAAGCTGGAATCTGTTATCATGTCGGCGAGTTATCTGTCTACAGGATAAGACGAAAGAGAAATCATTGTAAATCAGAATATAATATAGCTGCGGAACCTGAATTATTGAGTGAAAAGACCTGTGCTGTGAATTTAGATGTTGACCGTGTCATAACACATGTTCTCCATTATAAAATATGTCTGATTTTCTACTGAAGTGCCTGCAGCTTAGTCTTATGAATAAACTTGAGGTTTATAGAGCATTTGCTCTTACAATAGAAAATCATCTGTAAGATATAAACCTATTTCCAATCTGTATAGATAAATGGATGGACCTGTGTGTGGCTAGTGTGAGTATGCTATATCTTATTGGCTAGGAGATTATGTTCTATGTGTTACGTTGTCATCCTACATACGTTTTGAATCAAAGTCGCACTTAGAAATGGTTGTTTATGGAAAGTAATTCTGTCAATGAGAATTCTGCATACATGTATACAAACACATTATACTCTCACTGCCTCCTGGTGATCGGAGTAAGAGACACACTAGACTAGTCATACATACTTAACACACCTTCCTGCTGCACTCACAGCACATTAGTAGACTCCGGCCTACACTGATTAACATGACTTTGGTGGAAATAATTGTATTATGATGCCATAACTTATATGAAAGAGTCCTGAGTCTCTAATCTAATTAAGGCCTTATTCATACGAACGTGTCCATTTTGCGCATGCAAAAAACGCTGCGTTTTGCGCACGCAAAAGCTCCGTGTGGCATCTGTATATGGTGCGTGGCTGCGTGATTTTCGCGCAGCCGGCATTATTATGACACTCCCTTTTTATGTGACTACACCGTAAAGAAGGCAGGGATTTTATGTTTCCCTTCTCTACTTTACCAGCTGTAGCGTGAATCATGCGCACCACCCGGAAGTGCTTCCGTGTGCCCAGCGCGATTTGCACGCACCCATTGACTTCAATGGGTGTGTGCCGCGCGAAACACAGGCAAGTATAGGACATGTCGTGAGTTTTACGCAGTGCTCATACGCTGCGTGAAAATCACTGATAGTCTGAACGGCCCCATTCATTAACATAGGTCCGTGTGAATAAGGCCTTAGTCACAAAAATGCTAACATTTAACATTGGCGAGCCAGCCAGTCAAAAATTTTAACAAAAAAAGCCCTTGTATTTTCCTTTTGTGTGAGGTCTTTCTAAATTAATTTTGTTTCTTCTGTTTCTAAAAAGTGATTTCCATTATAGTTTCTATAGAGCTACCTAGCTCTCCCTGAATGTCTAATCTTCCAAGTTTTGAAATCATAATGGGTTAGGCCTTCTTTGACTATTGCAAAAATGACATACTTGCTATTCAGGAGTCCGTAAAAGTCATGTGAGAGCTAAAATAGTGCCCGGATAGATTGTTACTCTGATGTCTTTGTGTCAAATAATACAAGAAAAACAGCTGTCTCCTCAAAGTCGTGCATATACCACACACCTTTAAAAGCAGCACAGCATGGGAAAGTGGCATATTTACAAATTGGGGAGTTTTGGGGCATCTGTGCCCAGATAATTCCTAATAAAACCGTGGCTTATAGGTTGTAGCAGTCCGTACACTAATGTATCAGTTGCACTAGTTTGTATAAATAAGCTCCAATATTTCCAAACGTCTTTAATAAAGATGTCAAATGTACTTTGCTGAATAAAAGATCACATTGCTGTAGCAAAGATCTGGGTGTAAGCAGAAAACATGTCATTTGGGATTCTGTCTTCTTCCATTACAGGATGAGAATATTCATGATGTTCTGCAGCTGCTTGTGGCTCTAATGTCTGAACATCCCGCCTCAATGATACCTGCATTTGATCAGAGAAATGGAATACGGTGAGACAAGCTGCAAATCCATTAATTATCTGTTTTCCTTTTATGTGCGGCATCCGAATAGTTGGATAATCACAGGAAAAGTGTTGTTTGTTTCGCTGGAAATCATTTGTTGAGATGTGAACATGAACCTGTCACCAAGACAAAAAGTCTAGCTGCTAATCCAGGCAATGCCCAGGCACAAAAAATGGCATGTGCTGTAATTAATATGACGAAAATGCCAACAGGTGCTCGGTTAACCCTTCAGATCCTGACCTCAACATAACAGTGTCTGAGGCCATCTTGTTGAAGACAATATTGTGAGCATTTATTTTTCTTGTCCCTGGTGTCCCATTTTTTTCTTGAATATGAGCTATCTATGGACTGCATGCATGACTACATACTGACATCAGCAAGTTTTCACTGCAGAATAGCAAAGTGCAGATGGGGATTAGAAAAGCCCAGAAGTCTACAACTAGATCAGCAATTACACAGTGATTTTTTTCCCCCTGCACTGCATAATCTCCACAATGAGTTAGTTCAGATTGTGTAGTGTGAAGACCAGCCCAGACTTAGAGGTATGTAAAGGCAGCTATTGCTTTCACTCTATATAAAAGGGCTTTTATTCAGCAGCTAATATATTCGTGCAGTGACACACTATATAACCCGCATATAGGGCATTACCTCACTTTTTCAACCCTCTCTTAGGCTGGATTCACACGAGCATGTTGGGTCCGTAAAGGACGGATCGTATTTCGGCCGCAAGTCCCGGACCGAACACAGTGCAGGGTGCCAGGCTCCTAGCATCATAGTTATGTGCAACTCTAGGAGTCCCTGCCTCGCTGCAGGACAACTGTCCCGTACTGTAATCATGTTTCCAGTACGGGACAGTAGTTCCACGGAGAGGCAGGGACTCCTAGCGTCGTACATAACTATGATGCTAGGAGCCCGGCTCCCTGCAGTGTGTTCGGTCCGGGACTTGCGGCCGAAATACGTTCCGTCCATTACGGACGTAACATGTTCGTGTGAATCCAGCCTAAGAAAGGGTAATTCAACTTTAAAAAAACTGTTGACGTGTCGTAGTGACATGTGAGATGTTTTGATCGGCGGGAGTCTGAGCGCCGAGACCCCCATCGGTCGCTAAAACCAAGTGGCAGAAGCGATCAGGTGAAAACATATCAAATGTTTTTTGAAAGTTTAGTTACCTTTGAAACACGTCCGGCTGCAGAAAGCCCTGGCGATCAGTTATTAAAGTTGTACCCAGCCATGCATTTGCCTTGTAACGGCCATTGCAGGAGAAATCGTTGTGTTACATGGCGACTGTTCAAGTGAAGTTACCACCCATGCAATACATGGACTGGCCAGGTTCGCCAGTGTGAGAGCCACTCGTTATTATCGGCTCACCACTCTGGTTCATGGAGGGGGTTCCCAAAGCCTTGATTCGGCAAATAAAAAGGGGTTGTCGGTGCGGCAGCCCTTTTTAGGCTTAACAATACATTTACCGTATTCTGTTTAGTGAGAGACTTGCTGGTTCTCACTGATATTCTCGACAGTGTAGACCACACTTGCACCACATAGATTGACCATCTATATTTTATCTATTTATTATATAATATAGGGCTGGGCAAATCCGAGGTGCAAGGTAGCCAAAATGCCTAGAGATTGATTGCTCACTATTAAAAAAATGTTAAAATAAATACAAAAAAAATAAAAAAGGTGACCGAGAGACTCGCTCATAAAGTATACAGTAATTTATCCGTGTGTAAGTAGGTAACTGAATAGATAGATATGTTAGGAAATATGTTTAGGATTCGTTCGCTATATTAAAAACCGTTTTATAAACACATCACTAAGTCAAGTCCTAAATTGCCACTGAAACATCAAAACTGTAGGGAAAACGAGAAAGAAAGTGTTATGTAATAATTCTTGTATGCAGGGTTATATAATGCAGGTTGTCACAGGTGCTCTATTTAAATGAAAGAAATCTTGTGACAGACCAACTATAATGCAGCCTGTGGTGCGGGTTTCAATGTTAAGTTATACCTGCTGATTTTAGGGCTGGAAACAATTTTGAGAAACATTTTCTCACAGCCAAAAATGCGTTTTTTACATATTCTTTTTCAACCTACAACATTCTTCAAAGAAGTCCAAGGAGAAAGCCAACAAGCCAATATTTTTTTTGTATATTATATTCTAATTTAGCGAATGCAAACAGGTTACTTGTCTTTACATAATTAGAAAACTAACTACCTACAAAAGAACACACAAACTTTGCTACCAAAAAATAACCATTCTTTATTACTGATCAGTACATATAAAAGATACACATAACCAAAGAAAAAATACTGACAATAGTGGTCAAAAAACAAGTAAGGTATACAGACCACAACAACAAGGATCTCCCCGTTGTTCTGGCCTGTATACCTCCTTTATCTTACTGTTTTTGAACACTATCTTAATGTGGAAGGTGCTATCCACTAGTCACTTATGTCTCCATGGCTTACTAGCCTCTTATTGCACTATTTGCACTTTATGCTATTATAACGTCTAAAGGACCTGGTTAGTGAGGGCATCCATTTTTTATAATCTTTTATTACATCTTTTTTATATATACTGATCATTAATAAAGATTTGTTCTTTTTTTGGTAGCAAAGTTTGTGGTTTTTTTTGTAGGTAGTTATTCGTTCTTACACAGAACAGTGAGGGTTATTATAAATGCGTTTCTATTGGCCCTATTGCATTAGTTGTTGTTATAGAAGTATAACACTGCTACAATTCTGTCCACTCTCCTGTATTGTCTGTTTAGTAAATACTTGTATTGGCCATTAAATAAGTCTGGAGCATATTTTCTTAGAACTCTTGAGTTGTGCTGCTCCTCTGTTGTTCCTCCTGGGCATTACCATTTACTGTTGCCAATAAGGTGTGTCCCTATATAGTCTGACACTGTCAATACTGATTGGACATTGTCAAAATGTGTAATAATACGCCCCATTGACAGAAAGGTAAGACCCAGTTGACCATTTTATTTATACATTTCCAAGAGGAATACTAGAGGAACCACACAACTCAGAGTTCTAAGAAAAGTTAACCCCACCCCCCTGAATTATTTAATTTGGAAGAAAGTGGTGAAACCAAACTACTCACATACTGATTCTGTCACTTTAAAGGAAGACAAAAGTGACGCTGTAGGGAGCAGACGGTAGCTCCACTTTGACACATCTGATAGTAAAGACATCCTAGTAATCAAAATGAAATTAGCGACTGTTTCTGTTCCTGTTTTGCATGAAAATGTCTTAAAATCTAGATTCCAGGACGTCAGCGCTTTAGTCTAAAGACCTACGTGGCAGTGCCAGGTCCTCATGACCTTGGACAATGAAGCTTTTTCTCTAATTCAGACTTGCTGAAATGCTGACTGTAATCTCTGGGACAATAGACCTCTGTCTATTTCATTTCTGTAGGACAAAGTCACGATTGTTAGGTTGGTCCCGCAGAACAGCACTTGGTTGTTGTTGATTATTTCTTGTAGTGGATCAAGATAATTATTTGTTGGAGGAATTTCACTGCTTACTATAACCCCTTTATCTGGCTTCTGCGGGAAGCAATCTAAATATACAAGCAATACATATTCGGAGCTCACTGAACAAACGCATAGAAAGATTTGCATACATTAAAAAATATCTGTACCAAATAATGTGATCTTGTTCTTCAGCCTGTTATACAAACTGTCACTGCAGCTATTTTATGCGTCTCGCTGTTTATATAACCTTTATGCCATTGCTAGTTGTTTAGTTTTATCAGGCGTAAGATGAATTAACCTGACTTTCTGTTCTTATATTAGCTGTAGACTGTGCTGTACGGTAATCATGATGTGTTATATATATATATATATATATGTGTGTGTATCTTTTTGAAACAAATTGCATTTATTTTAATGTTTGCACATATATTGTAATATTGCATATATTTATAACTAAAATAAAAATACGAACTAAAACTAAAAAACAAACAAGCTGGTGACTTACCATGATATCCACCTTTTTTCTTGATCAATTCTTGTTTCATACAGCAATAAAAGTACAGCAAAAATACGTTGCATCTTTGGGCTGTCTTGTTTTTTTATTCTGATCTTTATATGATTGAGGGCAGTCATCTATTAATTTCTATAGTAGTGTTGTGGGCATGCTCTGTGACATGTGTAGAGGTCACTGTACAGGAGGTGGAGATGAACAGTCCCCATTATCTGTTCTTGAATGTTTTAACATAAAAACTATATTTAAACAACACATTCTGAGGATAAATTCCCTTTAAGATGCCCATGAACCATAAATTGTTCTGTGATTTTGATACTGGATATCATTTGTGGTCAATTCATTCTCATTTGTGTCTTTCTTTAGGGTCATTTATAAGCTACTAGCTTCTAAAAGTGAAAGTATCCGAGTGCAGGCACTTAAAGTCCTTGGATATTTCCTAAAGCACCTAGGCCACAAGTAAGTGTTGAAGTAATGTGTCCTTCCCATATACTGTGATCTTTAAATGCGATGTACACCTTTTGAAGCAAAAATATTATTTTCCTTTTTAAGATGCAACTTCTATGTATCCTGTATGCATAGCAGCTGTGTTCTTCTGTCAAAGCCGATTCCTTCTCCACTGAACTGACGGCTCAGTTGAAAGCCAAGATACGCAGGACCAGCCGTCAGATCAGCTGACCTGACGGAATCGACTTTGACGGAAAGATACAGCTTCTATGTATACAGGTTACATAAAAACTATCCGAAAAGGTAAAAACATTTTTTAATAAAAGTAAATTCAAAAGTTGTTTTAAATCACTTAAAACATTAATCTATTAAAAATGCTTCATAGGTGTACACAGACTTGAATAGGTCCCAATTATTACTATATAGCCATTGGGGGTTTGTGTTGTGCTGTATCTACTCCTGTCTGACTATAGATTGTTTTTTTAAAGAATAACTAAACATAGTGATATGTCGAAAGTTTTGGTTGGTCTGGGTACGAGCACTGAGACCCCCACCAATCGCTAAAACAAAGCGGCAGAAGTGCTCGTGTGAGTGCCCAGCCGCTTCGTTCCTGTCTGGGTTTTTCCGGAAATCAATGTATCGGAGCACGGGCTCAATAGAAAATCTATGAGCCCTTACTCCGATACATCGGCTTTCCGGAAAAAGCCGAACAAAAATTAATCGGCTGAGTGCTACAACGAGTGCTGCTGCCGCTTCGATTTAGCGATGGTGAAGGTCTCCGTGCTCGGACCCCCGCCAATCAAAACTTCTGACATGTCACTATAACATGTCAGAAGTTTGTCGAACGTTTAGTTATTCTTTAAGGTCATTCCTCCTCTACTTCTACCTATTTATTTTTTTAAATGCTGCAGTACAAACAATGTGAACTCTATGATTGGTTAAACCTAATGCTTTTTCTATTTGTTTCAGACGGAAAGTTGAAATCATGCACACTCACAGCCTCTTCACGTTACTCGGAGAGAGGCTGATGCTGCACACCAACACAGTGACAGTAACAACGTACAATACCCTCTACGAGGTGAGATGCTTCTTACCAATTTGCGAACTGCAGATTAGGATTGCCTGATATCTTTATAGACTGTAGCCAGATTATGTTGAAGATTAAACATCATATCTGGGTGCCATTAAATATTGTGTGCGGTTAAGGGGATGAGGAGCATTAGCTATGATAAAAAAAAAATTTGGGGGGGGGGCCTCTATGATTTTCTCATCACTTCAGGTTTATTTCAAATGCATGTCAATCCACCCTCCAAATAACATGCACAGCATCCAAAGGTGGTTGACAAATTGCAGCCAGACCGTTTCCGGCCTGTAGGTCCGGCCTATTTTGCGCCAGGATTAAGTGTTTTTTTTGTAAATTTGTTTCTTCCAAGAGCACCGGTACCAGTTAATAGTAAAGCTTTAATAATAACAGGCATACTTATGGTTTTGGAGGTACACTGATTTTTCATTTTTGAGGGGATTCAGGCCCGCTACCCAGCCGTGGCATTGCCTGTGCACAAAGTGGGTAAATGATTGGGCGGCTGAAGTACAAATCCATCAGGATTTACATAACTTTGTTGGGTTGGGCACTGAATTGAAAATGTGAGCCGAGTGAAAGCCTCGCTTCTTACCTGAGTTCTGCGCATTGATCCCGGTGCATTCGTACATTTGTTGTAAAAACACATTATACTTTGTACCACTTTCCAGGTATCAGCGCTCACCATCCATTCTTTCATCACAGGAGTAATATTTCTATACGGCTGTACGTGTGAAGCATCATGACTTGTTATCCACGTATTAGTCAAAGAAAGTTTATAACGACCGTCCCTCCCTTTGATCTTCTGGGCAGGATTCCTCACAATACAAGTGTATTATGGGATAGAATTCCTCTTGAGTAGATGACAGCGCTAACAATACTCGTGTATTGTGTAAACTGTACAAGATTGTTTTATCTTTGCTAAACAGAAGATTCTTCTATTTTTTTAAGCCCGGGATACAAGAGCTTACAGCTCATTGATGTATTGTGTAATGTTCTCCTACGTCATCTGTGCTCTGCCCCCCTTTGTGTGAATGTCTGTACCTCTGGTTACGTACGCTGCGGTTATCTGCCGAAGATGTCAGACATTTGTCTCTTCCATGGCGTCATAGCGGTGGCACCAGAGGTTTAGCTTTATATCCTATCTGTGCTTCTGTATAACTGTGTTTATATCGCTGGGTAATCTCATTATCTATTTTCCTTATGTTGTGCAAATATTTTATGATTCATTATCTAGCATTGTAATGTGATTGTATAGAGGAAGTAGGCTTGAGCTGTTTGACTGATCTTGTGATGTATATTAGTCTTATTATCTAGTGGATGGGCCAGGGGCATGCATAGGTTTACAGTAGTTTACCTTTTTAGTTGCCTTTTAAGCCAGTGATATGTCTGCCAGACACATTCATGCTCGGATCCACCAAGCTGGCATGTGTATTTTAGTAGAGACAGAAAAAAAACAGCTGCCAGATAGTTCTTATTCTCTGTGGGATCTGTAATGCAGCCTCAAAGAGTTCAATCATTATCTCAGCCCTGCTACATCACTTTTATACACAGTAATTATAAGATTGATCATCCAGGACTCGTGGAATTTAAAGGAGTTACTTGAATATTTTTTTGCCGTATTTTCTTCTAGTCCTCCTCCACCGGGTTGCATAATGTTACCTTATAAATTATGCCTTGTGTTGACTGCTTCTGCTGCACCTTTTTTTATTTCAAACTCTTTATTGGGAAAGAAATAGACATGAGAAGAACGTGCGTTCTCCCACATACAGGAGCAGGTTTGGCTTCGCAGAGCCATAATATCATGTTTAATGTGACGTGAAAGGTAACCATATGAGCACATTTATTTCCATGTACTATTGAGTAATCTCGTCCAATGAAGAATAGATCGTATTCTACTATAAAACATAAAAGTAAACTCTTTAAACCACACTGCAGTCTACTGTATCGGATGTGCTAATGCCAATGTGGTTTTATGTACAGCCTTATGAAATAGGCTTCCCAAAGGACGTCACATCAGGGTCCCGCTGCAAGTTTTGCGCTATTCACCTGATGTCAAACCATTATCCGTTGTTGTTTTAGTATCGCTCTTTTATTTATTCACGGCACAGGTGCAATTAAATTAGGGCTCGTTTTCTGGAAAACACTTTTTGAGACGAAGTTTTGGCTTTCAATGAATAAACTGATTATAATATTTAATAATATGATGATACCCAAAGTCTGACATGAAGGCGAGGGAGTTCTATAAAAAAAATTCAAAATGGGGTCCACCTTCTTGGTGCTGATTTAGTTCACTACACCCAACCCTTCCATGGACCATTCTGGCTCTTGGTGGCCCTGTACTTCCAAACAGAAGTTTGACTCCAGGCCATACCACCCTTCCAGATAGCGCCAGGTTGAAGTAGGCCTTTGCTCTTAAAGGGAAAGTATGACCAATATTTTTTTTTCATAGTTAAAGAAGATCTGTCACTAGTTTAGTAATGCCCAATCTCCTATCTGATCTAATAGGCGCTGTCACACTGATAATACTAGTGAAAATTGTGTCCCAAAAAGTTTATTATTTTAAAAGTTATGAGCTTTTTGTCTAAATATGCAAATGAGGCTATACTAGACAAGTGGGTGTCAACACCAGCGATTCTCCTGAGGTGGAGCCTCCTCACAGCCTCTGACGCTGTCCTATCAGCATGAAGCTGCTTCACCCGCAGTTTGAGAGACCGAGGCTGGAGGGAAGGGCGATCACTTCAATTAGCTATATGTCCGGCTATGTCGCTCGGGCAGCAAGTTAAAACCCGAGCCGTAAAGAGTCTATGGCTCGGGTTTTAAGGACACCAACCGCTGGCCGTAAAAACACAGCCAGCGGTCGGGAACCAGTTTTGGTCATGTTTTGATGACACATTCCCTTTGAGGAGTCTTCCTATAGAACTTATGACTATAATTCTACTCCATAATATAAAAAAACAGTGTTGCAAATACGTCTCAGTGGAGTTAGGGGGAGTTAGAACCTGGGAACATCAGCACGTACCCTAGTTATATTATCGAAATGAGTTGATTTTAAGGCGTAGGGTAGTTTATGACCCTGTGATCCATAACATAACCCCATAACTGAATTTCACCTCCTTCCAGGTATTGCATCCGGTTGAATGTAATCGGATGATTTTCCCTGTGATGACCGGGCACAGAATGGTTCACTCTAAGAATGTACCCAAGCTCTCACATACATTTGCTTCTGAGCACCCTGTAATTTATGGATTTGTAGAGGGTTTTCCAGAGTATTATCTGACATTTCCTCATCACGCATATTTCCAGTTATACGCTTGTGGCAGTCACGCTTCTCCCCCTGACTTTATGTAAAAATATTCAGCTATTCTTGGAATTTCCCCAGGATTTTATTATTCCTTCTTTTCTCTTCTTACAACAACCCTCCATTTCAAAGATGGATCACAGATCACTAATGTGCTCCTAAAAGCTCCTGTAGCGCAGCTTGCATGATTAAATTTGATATTGGTTTAGTCAAATGCACACAAAGTGCTCAAAAACCAGTTTGACTAAGAACAGATACGTCTGTAACAATTATAAATTATATGACAGGAGGAGAAATTGGTGACATTAATCTCAATAATTACATCCATAGCGGTTAAGCTCCCCCAGTCCTGATGAAGCCAGACGGCCAGAGAAAGTGCTGTGCTGACTCCTGTTATTACTTCTCAGGGTTTATCCAGCTCCTTCTCCTTTTTTCGAACTGGACGTGAAAAGGGGATCTTTTTGGTAATCTCTCTCATATTAGTTTACTAGTAATTCCCATTCTGTTTCTCATGTCCCAAAAAAGCCCCGAGCAGTACAATACAAAGTGTTTTTTGTTTTTTTTTTTCAAATTATATTTGCAAAGAAATTGTGCCCATTGATCAGTGTGCCAGGCAGGAGCTTTTGCCCACAAAGTACTCTAATATATAACTACACAATAATTGTGCCAACACCAGTGGCCCCAAGATAGTTGAACAACAATCATATATATTGGCCAGGTGGCAGAACATAAATTGGGCAAATTGGCTGGCTTTTTTCTTGTCCGCTTTGTCACTACACTAAGGAATCATTGATTTATTCTGAAGGGTCCTCCTTGCAGGTGTGGAATTGAACTGGCATAAGGGATGGAGATATTTGCTGCTAATGTGTTGTAAATAGGAACAATTCCTTATGACAATAAGTTACAAGAAAGCATTTGAAACTAGAGAAAGATCTTCTTTTTAGATTAGACACTGTTGAAACATGATCACATTACATTAGATGGATCTAGATAGACATATAATATACGTAGATTGATGTGTAGGGTAGGTATAGCGACATAGGGTTAGTACGACGAAGGCTCGGTAAATAGATAAGAAAATACTTTGTGGGACATGATAATACCGGGCACCATGAAGCAAATGACCTATAACTTACAAGATGGTCCAGACTAGAAGCTCCCAAGTCACAGCAGAGCATACTTCATTAAAGGGGTTGTCCAGGCATGGGGCGGTTTTTCATATTGATGTCCTATCCACGGGACCCCGCACCCAGTGGCGGATTAAGTAGACCATAGGCCCTGGGCTGTTCACAAATTTGGGCCCCCCCTTCCCCACCACCGCTTTGCCGTGTCTATAGTAAACACCACCTTTTTGTGCGAGCATTGACAAATGGGTGTTACGATTCCTCTTGTCAAAGGGCTGTGTCCCTACATTCTGACAGTATCACACTGTGTAGGGACACATTCTCCTGACAATGGGCATGGTAACACGCATTTGTCTTATTAGTCCTTGGTACACAAAGACTTTATGTGGAATACAAGGATTTCCTACAACAGACATGTCAGGAGAGGGGACAGACCCTCTATAGATCCAGTGACTCACAAGTGACGTCTCCGCTGATGGGAGTCATTCTCTTTTCTTCTCCATCTGACACTGACCAGTATGGCGACTTCTCCTGATGAGACATCTTTGCTCCTCGCTTCTACAACCATTTCCAGCCTCTATAGAAAAACAAAAATTCAGACACCAAGGCCCAGAACCATACATTAAAGGGGTTGTCCGGGCACAGACCGGTTTTTCATACTGATGACCTATCGATGTGCTCAGACAACCCCTTTTACTCAGACTAATAAATTAGAATGCATACAGACCCCAGACCTTCTAAACTATTGCCGTCCCTAGTCCAGACCCCTCTAAGCAAATACAGACCCCAGAACAAGCACCCTAAATACAGACCTCGGACCAGACCCCTAAATACAGACGCCAGACCTAACCCCCTAAATAATACAGCCCCCAGACCAGACCCCTACCCCAGACCAGATCCCTAAACTAATACAGACCCCAGACCAGGCCCCCTAAATACAAACCCCATTAACTAATACAGACCCCATACCTGACTCTCTAAACTAATATAGACCACCATAAACTAATACAGAGCCCAGACCCCCTAAATATACAGACCCCAGACCAGACCCCCTAAATATACGGACCCCAGACCTGCTAAATACAGATCCCTAAATATACAGACACCAGACCCCCTAAATATACAGACCCCAGACCTCCTAAATACAGACACCAGACCCCCTAAATATACAGATCCCTAAATACAGACCCCAGGCTCCCTAAATATGCAGACCCCAGACCTCCTAAATACAGACTCCAGACCAGACCCCTATATACAGACCCCTTAAAGTAATACAGAACCCCAGGCTCCCTAAATACAGACCCCTTAAACCAACAGACCCCCTAAATACAGACCCCAGACCCCTTAAACTAATACAGACGACCTTAATACAGACCCCAGACCCCTTAAACTAATACAGACGACCTAAATACAGACCCCTTAAATACAGACCCCAGACCAGACCCACTAAACTAATACAGACCCCTAAATATAGACCCCAGACCTCCTAAATACAAATCCCAGACTAGACCTCCTAAATACAGACCCCAAACCAGACCCCAGACCAGGCCCCCTAAATATAGACCGCATACCTCCTAAATACAGACCACCTAGATGCAGACCCCTAAATGCAGACACCCTAAACACAGACCCCCGACCCCTTAAACAAATCCATGATCCCCTTATACTTACCCAGCAGCTCACCTCGCCTCACGGTCTTCTCTCTTGCTGCTGTTGTAGGAGATGCGGTCATGTAACCAGCAGGTCTCTTATCAGTAACAAGAACTGCAGACATAAAGTTGTGTGACCTTTATGTCTGCAGGTTCTTTACAGGACATACAAAATGCCGTTTTGTCGCGGTTTTGCCACGATTTGCGGCAAAAACGCATTGTACTTGGGGCGGCCATGGGGCCCCCCCCAGGAGCCTCGAGCCCCGGGAGGCTGCCCAAAACGCCCAATGATGATCCGCCATTGCCGGCACCGATCAGCTGTTCCGACTGCCTCCGGGCATCGGAAGTTATGCAGTGGTCAGTGCTGGAAGCAGATGACTACATACACGCTCTATATAGGCTATAGAGCGTGTTACTGCAGCGTTGCCCACTTGAATAGGAGCAGTACTGCAGCATGGCCGCTATACAGTGACCGGAGCCTCCTGCTTTCCACTGCATAACTTTCGGTGCCCGGAGGCAGCTGGAGAAGCTGATCGGTGCAGGGTCTGGGTGTCAGACCCCCATCGATCATATACTGATGACCTGTCCTGCGGATAGGTCATCATTATGAAAAACCGCCCCATGCCTGGACAACGCCTTTTTAATAAATGGAATTCCCTTTAAGGTTGTATTCAAAGCCATATGAGATCATTCTAAAGCTTTGTGGTATTACTTGGGAATCCTTAAGGGTCCATACCCACTTTTGACTAAAGAGTTTGGATCAAAACTCATCTGTTTTTTTGGGGTTTGTTCACAAGGTGTTTTTTGACAGGCTGAAAAAAATCTGCCTCAAAATTAGGTTTTGGGCCTTTGACTACAGTATAGAAAATCCATATTTATGATGCAATATTTCCTTCTCAAGAAGTAACATTTTGGGCCATCTTTACAAAGCTAGATATGTTGCTTGTAGTGAAGGCGTTAATTCTCAGCAAGCAGCGCCAGCGTTGCAGAGATATATATTTGCTGTAAGGTAAAATGTGACACTCAGTACTGTACTCCTTGTCTTTAGCTATTTGTTAGGAAAGTGGCTCTGTGTAGCATTTACACAATGTGATTCACATGACCTTTAAAATTTAACAGGTTTTTTTCCTCTCTCTTCTCCAAGGCATCCGTGTTAGGGAATTAGCGGCCGCGTTTAACGCCTATTTCATTCAGTGTCAGATTATGTGCAGTGTAGAAACTAATGCCTAATTTTGCCCTTACTAAGTGGTGATGATTAAAACTCGTGAAGACAACTTCTTCCATTTGCTGTGTATGATCTCTTTGAATAATGACAAAGGCCAATGAAAATTTTAGGATTGCAAGCATTTATCCACAAGCAATTCCAGCTTGGATCTTCCTAGTCCCGGCCAGACTTCCGTAGGTCGCAATGAATTGTCCCAAAATCACAACGCACCACTGAGATTACGTTCCATCATTGCCTACCCCTGAATAATATCAATAGGTATACATTTTGGTTTCCAAGCACTGTTCTCTGTGGACTAAGACAGCCGTGTTTATTTACATATATCTTGTCCGTACACATATGGATCCATCCTCAGACATCTGTATGTTGAACATCTTACAGTATATATTTGGAAGTAAGACTAGACATGCTTTGTTAGGCCTCGTTTACATCTGCGTTAGGGGCTTCCGTCGCAGATCAGGCCGAAAATACCTGGGTGGTTGCTTCCTGTAAAACTACAGACACCCCAATGGTACCCATTAAAGGAATTTTCAAAGTCATTTACAAAATAGACCAAGGTAGGAGGGATGCAAAAAAAAAAAACCATTACTGTTTTCTGTTGCCGCCGCTGCTCCGTTCCTTCCCGCCATATACCCACTGAGACCAGTGATTTGGCTGCAGCGATCATGTGGGTATACAGGTACATCATCACTGCAGCTGTCAATACACAGCGGTGGGGAGGAACGTAAGAGGCGGCGCTGGAACACGGGGATCCGTGAGATGAGCAATGGCTTTTTTTTTTTTTTTTCCTTTGCACCCCTCCTGCCGTGGCCAATTTTTTAAATAACTCGTAAGTCAATTGTTACCGTATGTTGCCGGTGGTGTCTGTCGGTATTTCCGATGTTCTGCTCCTCTGACGGAGCAGAACACTGGTATAAACCAAGTCTTAGTTTGGCCTTGTTTACTAGACGTAATGAAGCGTTTTGTTCTAAAGATAGTATTCATTTTTGGGCACATATATTTCTAGCCACTGCTGCAAGGAAGATGAACAGAAAACTAGTCTGAGAAGTAGAAGAAAAGCAGGGTTTTCCCATAGCACAGCTCTTGATTTCACCCTCAATGGCTTCTGGTAACTGGCAGGCTATGTTTTTGATTCATGAAAAACGTAATAATCTAAAGGCTATGTTTCCCCCATGCTTTACACTACAATTCTGCAATTCCAAACTGGCTGCTGTGTATAAGCAGTTTATAAGTCCGTCACAAACCCTGCAGAAATTCAGTGCATGGAGAGCTGATTCTCTATCTAGCAAGAATAGAATGATCAGAAACTAGTTTTATCCCCGCATCCCTCGTTTCTCATTTTATCCCCGCATCCCTCGTTTTCCCATTTCATCCCCGCATCCCTCGTTTTCCCATTTCATCCCCGCATCCCTCGTTTTCCCATTTCATCCCCGCATCCCTCGTTTTCCCATTTCATCCCCGTATCCCTCGTTTTCCCATTTCATCCCCGCATCCCTCGTTTTCCCATTTCATCCCCGTATCCCTCGTTTTCCCATTTCATCCCCGCATCCCTCGTTTTCCCATTTCATCCCCGCATCCCTCGTTTTCCCATTTCATCCCCGTATCCCTCATTTTCCCATTTTATCCCCGTATCCCTCGTTTTCCCATTTCATCCCCGTATCCCTCGTTTTCCCATTTCATCCCCGCATCCCTCGTTTTTCCATTTCATCCCCGTATCCCTCGTTTTCCCATTTTATCCCCGTATCCCTCGTTTTCCCATTTTATCCCCGCATCCCTCGTTTTCCCATTTTATCCTAGCATCCCTCGTTTTTTGCTTGGGTTATTGTACATGATTCTCTATAGAGAAGGTTCCTGCTTGCAGGTTTAGAATTGAATTGACATAAAGGATGGATGTGCTGCTAATTTGTTGTAAATAAGGACACTTCCGGTAGGTGAGGTGACGTCTGGTGCTACTCATATCAGGAAAAAGATTAGAGCTTTGGCTGAAGAGTCCAATGAAACCAACCCTTTTCCCAGCGATATTTAAATACTGGTAAAGTCGGCTTTAGATTTTGGCTAAAATTAGAAAAAAGGGTCTGCTTTTTTTTTTTTTTTACCAAAATCAGCGCCACTATTGGCAGTGGACTGTGTCCAGTATCGCTGCTTATCCCCATTCATGCGGATGTGGATGGGCTGCAGCTTATCGACAAGTGTAGCTCGTCCTGGCCAACCCCTGTGTCATCCATGACTGTATTTTGCTATAGCCATAATGAGGATTAATAAATGACCCCGCAGAGAACCTAATAATCCCAGACACTCTCCAGGATAATTTTCTAATGTCTAACCCATTTTTAAATGCAACTTCATGTTCCCAAGTTTCCACCTACGACTGCTGCAATGAAGTGCTGAATGGTCGCACATTTATGGAGTTGTATCTGTGTGATTACTTACTCCGGAAATAGTGACATTGAACATGTCCTCAGCATTGTAGGTGAAAAATACATGTTCTGCAGATGTTTGATAAAAGCAAAGATATATTTTATATTATTCACATACATGTACAAAAAAAACCAAGGGTAATATAGAAAATCTGTGTAATCGCCTTGAACGAAACTAATGGTATCAATGCAAATTGATGTATGGGAGAAGTGTAACGACTAAATGTATTCTTCTATTCCCTGCAGATATTGACAGAGCAGGTTTGCACTCAAGTTGTCCACAAGCCTCACCCAGAGCCAGACTCAACTGTGAAGATCCAGAATCCAAGTAAGAAGCACTGGATATACAAACCATGCAGCGTCCCAGACATGACCTCGTTGTACTAAGGCCACTTACCATACATTCATTTTTTTCTGTTAGAACGTGATGTGCCGATCTCGCCCAAGTCACTTTGCAAGATCACATAATTCTTACAGAACCGTGTGCCCATCAAATTGTGATGTTTAACGTATCCATCTATCACATGATCATCTTATTTTTTTTTATCTGGTCTCCATAATAAAGTGTATCTTTTTTTTAGTAGAAAGAAATGAGGCAGGGCTTATGTAAACTTCTTCAATATACTTTTTCAAGGAATTCTGCCTAAGTAAGAAAGACATTGTCACTAGTCCTCTAAAGGTCTTCTATTCGAGATCCATTTTTCCTTAAAGAGGCTCTGTCACCACATTATAAGTGCCCTGTCTCCTACATAAGAAGATCGGCGCTGTAATGTAGGTGACAGCAGTGCTTTTAATTTAGAAAATCGATCTATTTTTACCACTTTATGAGCGTTTTTTTTTTTAGCTTTATGCTAATTAGTTTCTTAATGCCCAAGTGGGCGTGTTTTTACTTTAGACCAAGTGGGCGTTGTACAGGGGAGTGTATGACAGTGACCAATCAGCGTCATACACTCCTCTCCATTCATTTACACAGCACTAGCGATATAGATATATCGCTATGTGCAGCTACATACACACACTATAACATCACTGCAGTGTGCTGACAATGAATATACATTACCTCCAGCCAGGACGTGATGTGTGTTCAGAATCCTGACACTTCTGAATCTTTTCTGTGAGATTACAGCAAGGCAAACGTAATCTCGTGAGATTACGATGTAAACTGTCATTTAAAACGAGATTACGTTTGCCTTGCTGTAAACTCACAGAAAAGATTCAGAAGTGTCAGCATTCTGAATACACATCACGTCCTGGCTGGAGGTAATGTATATTCATTGTCAGGACACTGCAGTAATGTTATAGTGTGTTTATGTAGCAGCACATAACGATATAGCTCTATCGCTAGTGCTGTGTAAATGAACGGAGAGAAGTGTATGACCCTGATTGGTCAGCGTCATACACTCCTCTGTACAACGCCCACTTGGTCTAAAGTAAAAACACGCCCAGTTGGGCATTAAGAAACTAATTAGCATGAAGTTAAAAATCGCTCATAAAGTGGTAAAAATAGATCGTTTTTCTAAATAAAAAGCACTGCTGTCACAGCGCCCATCTCCTTATGTAGGAGATAGGGCACTTATAATGTGGTGACAGAGCCTATTTAAACTCATTCAGTACTGTAGGTAACCTGCAGAAAGTCTCCTATGAGTTAAAGATCTCACCACCTGTCAAAGAAGACCACAACTTAACTTCTGAGTAGTATTTGTGGGTGTCTTGTGAACTGTTGGAACAGAGTTTGAGGCAGGTAATCTCTGTCTCCAAGATGTCCATATGGCTACGTCAAAGAACTCGGTGTCAGATACTGGTAAAATCTCAAACCTGATATTTTTGCCATAGGACCAGTGGTGGACCTAGAGATAGCTACCTCATGGCAATAAGTATTAGACAAATAACTGCATAAGAGATTTAACTCTACAGGTAACTATAGCAAGGAGAGGAATCGGTTAGGAATACATTTTGGATACTAGGAGGTTCATTTGGTGGCTGCAGATCTCCGGCTCCACATAAGTCCTTATTGAAGTTCTCATTTCATCTGGTTCGAGTCAACACTTTGTAGAGTAGACACAATGTCCTACCTTGAAAAGTCTGAAAGTATAATTGTATGATTTTATGTTTAGTGATTTTAAAGGTGGTCGCCACACTGCTTAAGAACTCCAGTCCAAGTTCTGACCTGATGGAAGTAAGACGCCTCTTCCTCTCTGACATGATAAAGCTTTTCAGCAACAGTCGTGAGAATCGGAGGTGGGTTAGCTTTCTACTTTCTTGATGCAACGGTCTTCTCATGTATGTCTGTGTGCTTTTTATTTGTGTGTGTGTGTGTGTGTGTGTGTGTATGTGTGTGTATATATATATATATATATATATATATATAATTTTTATTTTATTTTTTATTTTTTCTGTTCAGCATCATGCACACTGCCGTGCCTGTAATCACGGCCCGCAATTGCGAGTGCATTTTCGTGCCATGCTACCATATAAAGTATGGGAGCACGGCCCGTGAAAATAAAAAAGTAGGACATGCTTCATAATTCCCGGCACGGACACCTATGGGTAGCAGTACGGAAAGGTGTCCGCAGCCAATAGAACCGGACGGGTCCATATTTGCGGACTGTATTGCGGTCCGCAATTACGGAGTTTTTTTTTACGGTCGTGTGCATGGGGCCTTACTCTTGATACATACACCTGAGGATACCTATGAGCAGGTTCATAACCACATGAAACAATTGCAATATGTTTATTGTTGTGTTTTTATAGGGGACCTGTCACTTCTCTTGACATGTCTGTTTTAGTAAATCCTTGCAATTCCCATGAAATAACAATACTGGAGCACTTTTCTTAGAACGCGTTGTGCTGTTCCTCTGTTGTTACTGTTGGAAATGTATGAATCCATTATCAACTGGGTGTTCTCATTCTTCCTGTCAATCGGATGTGTCCCTAAACAGTCTGATAATGGATGTTCATGCATTTCCAGGAGGATTAACAGAGAAACTGCACAATGCAGAGCTCTAAGAAATGGGGCATCCGCATTGTTATTACATGAGGAGTTTAAGTATTTACTAAAATAGACGTGTCAGGAGAGCTGACGGGTAATATATTCTGAGGGCCCTAATGTGACTGCAACCTCTGTACCCCCTATAGTAACGCTTCTGAATTCAGCTTTTAAGTTCATAGTAAATATTAACCCTTTCATGACGACAATCTGTAGATACACGTGCTTTTCGCACGTACCCCGTGCTGCCAGGGCGTGAATATACAGATCTCTGTTCCAGCCGGCATAGCGCTGTGAAAAGCGCTCGGACGCCGGCTGTGTCAGTGTCTGCGGCTCCCCAGCAACCTGTTCTCTGACAGCCAAACCGATTGGTTCGGCTACAGAGAATATGATCACCGTTATTAACCGCTTCCTGACCGCCCACAGTAAATTCATGTCGGCGCTTGCTGGGCTCTGTGCAGCGCTGACATGAATTCACAGTGGGTGTTAGAAGCGGGATCCGGGTGTCTCAGAGTAGTGCTGACACCCTGATCGCGCTGTCAACCCCTGCCTCTGGTCCCGTAGACATGATCGGGACCTGATTGGTTCAAGTCCCGATCATGTGATCGCTGGGAAAGTTTGCTGTAGCAACAAACTGGAAAGTTTGTTGCTGCAACAAACTTTCCCGAGGACCGATTGCGGGTGCTGCCGTCGGTTGCATGACAAAACCGTTGGCCATACAACGACCCCCGGGTCTTCCATGCACTGAAGCCTATGAGGACCTGCTGGTCCTCATAGGCTTCCTGTCAGTGTGACTGTCAGCGTCACACTGACCGTTTATAACTCGTTACACTACCTAGGTAGTGTAATGTATTATAGCAGCCATCAGTGCTGCAGGTCTTCAAGTAAAAAAAAGTAAAAAAAAAAAAAAAGTTATAAAAATGTTTTATAAAAGTGTAAGAACAAGTTATAAGTTACAAAAGCAAAAAATGCTTTTTTTCCTATAATAAGTCTTTTTATTATAGGAAAAAAAAAAGTACACATATTTGGTATCACCGCGTTCGTAACGACCCAAACTATAAAACTGTAATATTATTTTTTCCGCACGGTGAACACCGCAAAATTTTTTTTGAAAACAATGCTAGCATCACTATTTTTTTGGTCATCAACCCTCCCAAAATATAGAATAAAAAGTGATCAAAAAGTCGCATGTACCCCAAAATGATACCAATAAAAACGACAACCCGTCCCACAAACAACAAGCCCTTACACAGCTTTTTTGACTGAAAAATAAAAAAGTTATGGCTCTCAGAATATGGTGACACAAAAAATAAATAATTTTATAGAAAAGTGATTTTATTGCGCAAACGCCACAAAACATAAAAAAAACTATATACATATGGTATCGCCGTAATCATACAGACCGCAGAATAAAGTAAAATGAAATTTATAATGCACAGTGATTACTGTTAAAAAATAAATAAAAAAAAGGACAAAAAACATTTGTCAAAATGTATGTTTTTTTTGTCACATTGCTTTCCAGAAAGCGAATAAAAAGTGATGAAAAAATCACATGTACCCTAAAATGGTACCAATGAAAACGACAGATTGTAACGTAACAAATAAGCCCTCGCATGGCTCCAATGGAGAAAAAAAAAGTTCTGGCGCTCAGTATATAGCGACAGAAATTTTGCAGAGTGTCCAAAAGCGGATAAGATCGGGCACCATTTATCAGTGCGACACCGGGTACATATCTATGAATTATTTATTTACCCCATTATTATACCCTCTTATTATGCCCTGATGTACTCCGCACAGCTTACATATGCCCCCACATTATAATCTGAAATACCAGCAAAACCCCAAACAGAAAAGCTACCAAGCAAAATCTGCGCACCAAAAGCCAAATGGCGCTCCTTCCCGTCTGAGCTCTGCCGTGGGTCCAAACAGCAGTTTATTACCACATATGGGGTATTGCCGTAATCGTGAGAAATAGCTTTACAAGTTTTGAGGTGCTTTTTATTCTTTATTCCTTGTAAAAATTTCATTTTTTTTATATTTTTCAGAAAAAACAGATTTTCATTTTCACAGACATATACCAATAAATATAGCAAAAGACCTGTCGTGTCAAGATGCTAACTATACCCCTAGATAAATTCCTTGAGGGGTGTAGTTTCCAAAACCACTTTTGGGGAGATTCCACTGTTTGGCACCACAAGACCTCTTCAAACCCGACATGGTGCCTAAAATATTTTCTAAAAAAAGGAGACCACAAAATCCACTAGGTGCTCCTTTGCTTCGGAGGCCGGTGCTTCAGTTCATTAGGGCACTTGGACCACATGTGGGATATTTTTAAAAACTGCAGAATCTGGGCAATAAATATTGAGTTGCATTTCTCGGGTAAAACCTTCTGTGTTACAGAAAAAAATGTATTCCAAATTAATTTAGGCAAAAAAAATGAAATTTGTAAATTTCACCTCTACTTTGCTTTAATTCCTGTGAAACGCCTAAAGGGTTAATAAACTTTCTGAATGCTGGTTTGAATATTTTGATGGGTGCAGTTTTTAAAATGGGGTGATTTATGGGGTCTATCTAGTACATAAGGCCCTCAAAGCCACTTCAGAACTGAACTGGTCCTTGACAAAATAGCCTTTTGAAATTTTCTTGAAAATGTGAGAAATTGCTGCTAAAGTTCTAAGCCTTGTAACGTCCTAGAAAAATAAAATAATGTTCAAAAAACAATGCAAATATAAAGTAGACATATGGGGGATGTTAATTAGCAAAAATTTTGTGTGGTATTAATATCTGTTTTACAAGTAGATTACATTTAAAATTAGAAAAATTATAATTTTTGCAAATTTTGGTGCTTTTCACAAATAAGCAATGAATTTATTGACCACATTTTTCCACTAACATAAAGTACAATATGTCACGAGAAAACAATCTCTGAATCGCTTGGATAGGCAAAAGCATTCTAGAGTTATTACCACATAAAATGACACGTCAGATTTTAAAAAATGGGGCTGGTCATTGAGGCATCGATGACAAATGGTCCTGAAAGGGTTAATAATGACCAGTGGATTTTAGCAGAAATACCTAATTGCCCTCTTATTTCATAGTCTTCAGAAAATAGCAATGGTAAATTCAGCACTCCTGTCGCTGGGTATTGCCCGTTGAAAGGATATGTAAATCCACAATTCATTCAAGCAAAATGCACAGCACTCCAGAAAATATATAAATGCAAATTGCATGTATTTATTGCGGTATCACATACGTTATTTAGTAATTTATAGACCCTGTAATGCATTACTTATTAAAGATGTTTCGACCCCCTATATCGCAGTGGTTGTGCAGGAGGATCTTCCCAAGCCAGGAGCGCATGTGATGTCTGCCGCTAGACTGGCAAATTAGCAACTTTTGTCAAGAAATAAGTGTCTTCCTTGTCTTTTCTGCTCAACCCGACTTTTTCTTATAAACTATGACCTCTGTGAAAATGAAATAGATTTGTTAGAAGTGAGAACTGTCCTCGACAGATAAACAAAATCGATACAATAGTACTCTGTAGTAATAACTTTCTATTTCCCAATGTTATTTTTGGGCATCTTGAAGTATGAAAAATTGTTTTGTTCTACGGCTACATTGATGACATAAAATAACCAGCGGAGTTGGTTCGGCAGCATCTGAAAGCGTGGCATTGCCATTAAAGGGTATACGGCTTAGGACTCATTTTAGTCAAGAAAGACCTTCTTGCAAAATTGTGACCCACAATTTCAGGATGGCAAAAACCAGTGGACTTGTATGGGTATGGACTTGGAGGAGGAAGCATTTCAATCTTATTTGCAGAGTATTATTACCAGTGACTCTAATATCTATGGTTGACAACAGACCCTTTTATTAACATTAAACAAATTTACAGGTTTTCTATAAGAATTGCTCCATTGCATTGTGCCAAGATATGACTAAATATTCTAATTGTTAATACTTTCTAATATTGGCACCTCTTTATATGTGCCTCTGTCTTCCAGGTGCCTCCTGCAGTGCTCCGTGTGGCAGGATTGGATGTTTTCTCTCGGATACATTAATCCTAAGAACTCAGAGGAGCAGAAGATCACCGAGATGGTTTACAACATATTCCGGATACTGCTGTATCATGCCATCAAATATGAATGGGGAGGCTGGCGAGTCTGGGTGGACACTTTGTCTATAGCTCATTCCAAGGTACGTTGTCTATAGGAGTCCGTTAAAATCTTCCCAAGCCCTGTTCTCTATTACATATTCATTTGGTGCCACCTTGTGGACTCCGAGTTCAGCTGCTCATGTTTGCATGTGGTAGTATGAGGGGGGGACATAAATAGTCATCACTTCTTCTGAGCATAGAACAACATTTTCTGCGTTTTAATATGATCTATAAATGACCTTACGTAAGCGAACAAAGGTTAAATATTTAATAATGGGTTATGAATGAATAAGCATATATAAATATATAGGATGACCATATTAATAATAGAAGGTAAATGTCATTTATAGTGCGCAATATAACAGAACAATAATCAATTGACTGTGACTGTGTATGGTGTTGCTCCCAATATAGATGCTTCAATAACTGTTGGATATATTGGTCTGGCCAAACTGGCTCCGCTAACCTCTATGTAAATGCTCCAATAACTACAATATTTATTTTGGCATATTCTATGGCGGTAGCTGAGTCTGCCAGGCCCTGCTGGCACCAGTTATACTGTTGGAAACAATAGGATCATTGAGTGACCTTGAAGCACCCAAGAACATTAGGATGTGGGTGGATGCTAATGACAAATGTTAAATATGTAATGTCCTTGGCCACCTCTACATCTCTGGATTAATGACAAGGAGCATGCCCAGTCGCTGATGTGTGACCCGCTGAACCATTTACTTAAATGCTCATTACTAAGGCCTCATGCCCACTTCAGTTATTTTCTTCAGGGTGCTATCCTTTTTTTTAACAGATAGCACACTGACATAATAATTTCTGTGGGGCCATGCACATTTGCGTTGTTTTAACGGAAACATGTGGGCGTTCCGTAAAAAATAGGGCAGGTCCTACTCCTGTCGGTTTTTAACAGAACAGTCTCGGCCTTTTCATTTATTTGGTCTGTGAAACAACGGACTGCACACGGAAGTCAACGGAAGTGTGCATGAGGCCTTAATGTTTCACTTGGCACTGTGGTCTATCTTACCTATGTAGAACTGAAATACCTGAAAGGGGCTGTTTGGCCACGCATGGTCCTTCTCAAGCCTGACCTGATACTGGCTTGACAAAAGGCCTGCCTGGCCGAAATGCCACCTTTTTGTGTCGCCTACACTATGCCCAATATTAAAATGCCAAGTGCCTTGTAAACCTTTATTGAATAGTAGCGCCATGCATTGCTTGTATGTTAAAACATTTTGTTATTGGTCGGTTGTTATGATGGGAATGTAGTCTCTATATAAAGAGATGATTGTGCTGATAATCTCAAGTCACTTGTCAGTCAGAGCAGCTTCTGGCATGAGCGAATTTTCATCAAATAATGTTTGAACTGCAGTTACTTTAAACCCCTGTTATTAGGGCTACCCATAGGTGGCGCTAGTAAAACATTGGACAAGGCATTTTCTGTATTAAAGATTGCATAGGATGCCACTGCCTGCATGGCCGTCTTATACAACTTCTCATAGAGGATAGAAATGTCCGTATTGTGCCAGGGAAAACAACCATGGAAAGAGAAGGGAGTGCCTCTGAGGTGCATAATTGTGGTTACATATAGACGTATATATGGGCAGGCGTAAGGTATCTATGTTGGTCTACGTATGTATACATTTGTAACGGTCTTTAAGTGGTTCCATCTTTTGTTTTTTATGTAAATCTGCTCCGATATCGTATTCTTGCTTCTGTGGTAAAAAGATAAAGTATTTACTGCTGCAGATAGACTGTAATAGCTAAAATCTACAAGGTAAAATGACAACGGTGAATGCGAAACAGACATGCATGATTATTGCTTTGAAGTCTGTTCCTTATTTGCATATGCAATGAATGCTGGGAGCGACTTGATTGATAGGCGCAGGGATGTGTTGTGATTGCTGGTACATGTCTTCACATTAAAGTGTCCTTGGATGAGGCTTCACCATGGCTACTTGTATAATAACGTGTCTGCCGTAATCCACATTTATAGAATGCGCTATGTTACTAGGTCCAGAACAGAATGATCTCGTCCTGGACCCACGTTCTCATCTAAGGAGCTTTTGTTTTCGCCGTCATCTAACTTTGCCTTCAAAATCCCCATCTTTGTTGCTCATGTAATTGCAGAGATAATGAATTTAATTTGTTTATCTCTGCCCTGGAAACGAAAAGGGACATGAACAATATTCTATTACAGAGGCAGGAAGCAATTAATTTAAAGTGCATAATTCCAGAATATTTCTGACAAAAGTTCCTAACCCGCCTTCATTTTGTAATTATCTATATTTAGTCTTTGAAGCCGCCTTCGGCAGACCGTATGGGCCCACTAGGGCTCCTCTGTGATTCCTTTAAGAATTGCAAGTCAATTCATTGCTTTACAGATCAAAGTCCAAATTTGATCACTTAAAACATTGCAAGTGATTTTCAGAACCCCATTAATCGTTGGTAGTTGGTGACACCCTCCTTACAAGTCATGAATAGGGTCATTCTGTTTCTAACTATACGATGATTGTGCTTTATCTTGTGTTTTTGTTCCTTTTATATTTAAGTTGATTAAAAATTGTATTTTTATCTCTGGACCTTGTTTCCAATAATATTATTTTATTTTAAAGTATCTAATTGTTTTGCCTTCATTTATGCCATTAATTGACACATTTGGAAACTCAAGCTGATGGTAGAAGATAGTTGTATTTGTATGTAAGCCAATGATATAAAGCCATCAATGAGAGAAGGCTACATTTCAGTTCGAGCTCCATGATATAACTTTAAATAGATCTACTCCTATAGCTGCTTGTTTCCCTGCGGTTGAATTGACCATCTGGTTTCCTTCTACGTCTCCTGGCTTTATTTTTACATACGTAATATAGCAATATTGCCACATTACCACTATAATACCCTATGTAGTCAGAAGGCACTTGTGTAGGGTGCATCTAAGGGTGACCACTAGAGGGTGCAAGCAGCTTAAAGTATAGGGTTCAAATAATAATACTATGTTAGAGAGCTGTATACTAGTATTCTCCTATAAAGCGCTGAATAGAGAAACCAATAGATCATTCCTTAAACTTTTTCCAATGATCACATTGCCTAATTTTAATAAAGTTATTTAAAAGTAGTGCGTGGCTAAAAAAAATTAGCATGTTTTTCAGATACGAAAATAGTATGTATGTATCATAAAAATGTTCGGGTACAGACTGCCGAGTTCAGCGTTCGGCTGTTTCCCTCATTTCCATAGAATTCGAATAAATTTCCTGGATCCCTTTAAGCCTTTTTCAAGCATACCCATAACATACAATTTATTTTGGAATTTTATGTGAATTTAAATCACCACTCACATGAATGTTCATAAATATTTACCACTATTCAAGCCAGTGAGAATAATTATATTTTTATATGGGATTATTAAGATTTATACAAGGTCTCCTTTACAACACTGCTTCTGAATTTGCAAAATCTCTCAGCAGTGAAACTGCCCTTGGGTCTGTAACTTAAAATGATCAGATCTCCGCCTAGAAGTAATCTATGAATAAATTGATGTACAGGATCTTTTATATTGTTTTTTTTCATTACTAGGCCGGGTCAGAACGCATCAGATTTGCAGCAAATAATTCTGCCGCAAATCCGACTAAGTATCCACAAGACAAATCCGCACTGAATTTGTCGTAGCCAATTTACCTTCGGAATTTGAAAAGAAAAAAAGTAAACAGTTTTTTTAAGTCCGCGAGTTATTCACCACAAAATCCACAACCACACATTAGTTGTGGATTTAATTTCACATTTTTCGTCCCTATTAAATTCAGTGGTTAAATCCGCACTGCAGGCCAGTTTCCCTGTGAAAAAAACAAATCTCATCCACCTGCCGGCTACTGTAATCCGCTGCCGATTTTACCTGTTCAAATTTTCAGATTAAATCCACAGCTTTATTTTATTCGTTGTGGAACTTTTTTTTCTTTTTGCTGTCATTACTTAAAGCTGTATAAATGAATGAAAAAGGCAGCAGCATAGCGAAACAAGGAGACACTACTATCTGTGCCTTCACAATTTTTTACACAAAAGGATGTACTGCTCCTTATTGCCAGGTCACCACCATATTACACTGAAGCCTGAGCAAATAAATGTCGGCTTGCTGTCATATAGCTTTTTGCTCTGAAAGGTCCCCAGCCTACAAAAAAGGCAACTCTAGTAATGTAGATGTAAAAGGGCTGCATTATGGTATAGAGAAAATATTTTACTCATGTTTTTCCCTTATAATGTTTAATCCAAGTTAAGACTCACGATTTTCTTTCTCTTAAGGTTACCTATGAAGCGCATAAGGAATACTTGGCTAAAATGTACGAAGAGTATCAGAGACAGGAAGAAGAGAACATCAAGAAGGGCAAGAAAGGGAATGTCAGCACCATATCTGGACTTTCAGCCCAAGCAGTGGCTGTCAAGGGTGGATTAGAAATTCGAGAAATTGATGACCTCTCCCAAAGTCAGAGTCCAGAAAGTGAGACTGACTATCCCGTTAATGCGGATGCTAGAGATCTTCTTATAGCAACAAAAATTTCTGATGATACAATCTCCAACACCGATAGACCATCTGGTGGTGTCCGGGTAGAGGTTCATGACCTATTGGTGGACATCAAAGCTGAAAAGGTTGAAGCTACTGAGGTAAAACTCGATGATTTGGACCTGTCTCCTGAGACACTTGTCACCGGGCAAAATGGTGCCCTTGTTGAAGTAGAGTCTTTACTGGATAATGTCTACAGTGCGGCTGTTGAAAAACTCCAGAATAATGTTCACGGCAGTGTTGGTATTATTAAGGAAACTGAAGAAAAAGATGGCCCTTTGATCACGCTAGCTGATGAGAAAGACCAAACCACTTCTAACAATACCTCATTTCTTTTTGATAAAATGACGCATTCAGAGGACAAACTGTTGCCCGAACTGACTAGTGGTAACCATATAACCATTGGTAACGTCCAGGATGCTCATGTTCATCTTGGAGTTAATGATGACCTTGGCTTGTTGGCCCACATGACGAGCAGTGTTGACCTCACTTGTGCATCGGCTGTAATTGGGGACAAAGATTTTAAAATCCATACTACGGCTGATAGTTTGGGCAGCCTTTCTGAGAGAGACTTGGCTTCATCTTCAAAAAATTTAGAATATGCCCAGATGACCACTACAACTTTAGAAACCGAATCTTCTGCTAACAAATCTATAGTGAATATGGATGCTGGTAGTACGGTGTCGGATACCGAGAGGTCGGATGATGGTCGGGACCTTGGGAAAGAGATCAAGAAAATACAAACTACTACGACCACAACACAGGTATCTGCTTTCTATATTGTGTCCATCTTGAGATTGTTAAAATATATGTGCGACTTTATCCATAATATCCGGTGAAGTGGAATGATATGCTAACATGAATATCACCACAGTTCTGTATGTGCTTCAACAATATCCTGGTGGGGGTTCACATTAAACTTTTCTCGCACAAACTCACTTCAATCCTCTAAACGTATTCAAGTAACTCCACATGAGTTATTCCCATGCATCCTTGTATGACTTTGGGCGCATATTCATTTCGACCTCTTTGCATACACTAGTGCATAATCTGAGCAACTAACTTCACACGCTGCCGCTCTATTTGCTCGGCGTGTCATTCAGTTAATCTCCATGAATAATATGATAAGCAAATCGAGGATATTTTTTGCTGGAAAGTATCAAAAGATTTAGAACTTGTGTTTACTGTATTTATTCCTGTTCTAACATCTAATATTCTTCTTTGAGATTGAATCGGTTATATGTTTATGGCTACATGCACACGTCTTGGTCTCACCCATTTAAGTGTATAGCGATGTGAAAACCACGGGCGCACACGGATGCCATCCATGAGCTGTTCATGTTTACGGACAGCAAAATACAAACTGGTCATGTGCATGTAGCCTAAGAATAATGATTCCATTCAGAAAATTCCTAACCCCATAAGATAACCTGAAGATCTAAAACATTTACTCATATGGAAGACGGTGGAGTCCAGTGTTTAGTTGTTTTATTACGGACTACTAAAGGCAAAGAAGACATGGTTATTGTTTACAGAAATATTAATTGGCAATACAATGGTTCCTCCAAGGAACAGTCTATTCTAGTAGGACTATAGATATCTCAAGATCCTACAGATGTTGCAAAGTTGATGTTAAAGAGGCTCTGTCACCAGCGTCATACTTCCCTATCTCCTACCTAATCTCATAGGCGCTGTGTTGTAGATGACTATTGTGGTGTTTTTTTATATTAAAAAAAAAATGTTCATTCGTGACAAAGTTATGATCATTTTAACATTAATGCAAATTTTTTGTAAAAGCCCAAGTAGCCGTTTTTTTTACTTTAACCAAGTGGGCGTTATAAAGAAAAGTGTATGACGCTAACCAATCAGCGTCATACTCTTCTCTTCATTCATGTCCAGCTTTAGTCACAGCACAGCGTGATCTCGCGAGATCACGCTGTGACGCGACTTTCTCCTCCAGGTCCTTCACCAGAGCGTCGGGAGAATGATTAGACATCGCCGCCATCCAGGAGGCGGCTGGAGGCGATGTCTAATCATTCTCCTGTCGCTCCGGTGAAGGAACTGCGGGATTAAGTGACGGCACAGCGTGATCTCGCGAGATCACGCTGTGCTGTGACTAAAGCTGGACATGAATGAAGAGAAGAGTATGACGCTGATTGGTTAGCATCATACCCTTTTCTTTACAACACCCACTTGGTTAAAGTAAAATAAACGCCTACTTGGGCTTTTACAAAAAATTTGCATAAATGTTAAAATGATCATAACTTTGTCACTAATGAACGTTTTTTTAAAAACACACCACAATAGTCCTCTACAACACAGCACCTATGAGATTAGGTAGGAGATAGGGAAGTATGAAACTGGTGACAGAGCCTCTTTAAGACACATTTGCACCTACCAGGGCATGTGTCAGCACTCCGATCTACAGGTAGGCTGAGCTTTGTTATAGCAATAAATATGCCATATACCTTGTTAAAGGAGTTCAGTATAAAAGTTATAGGATATCAATATGTGATCGGTAGAGGTCCAACTATAGAGAACATGGGGGTTGAGGCAGCTTGGTGGATTGCCATGACCCCTTTGGCTTTTGCTATACATCTTTTATTTATATCCTGGTCTGGCAATGTGTAAGCTGGCCATACGTTTTAGATAATTGTCAGTCAAACCTGCCAATTTCAATGGGATTGGCCAAGGATCTAATGTGTATGGCGGCATCCCCCCTGATGGCATGCGGTAAGTCACTGCCAATGTTGTGGGGCCTATTCCCTTCTTCCCATTAAAATAAACAGCCATGCTTAGCCGAGTCGAGCTTGTATATTTATGGCGACCGCTATCTTACATGTATGGTTGACTTTAGACTTCACATTTTAATACTACCGCCCATGTTTCTGGCTTGCCTATTACTACTAATGAAACAGTCATTTGAATGATTTTCTAAATGTCATGTCATTGTTCCCAGGCTTTTTTGGTTACTATAGAAAATCCAAAAATCCATTATGAAAAGCTTAACATTAACATTAAAATCTAAAAACCAGTTTACCCGGACGAGGTTGTCAGATGTAATGAGAGCGCTGGAGTGGACTGAAAATGGTCATAATAATATAGGCTTCATAATAATATAGGCTTGAAACAGTAGGCAGAACCCAATGTTCAGAATAGTCCAGCAATAAAAAGATAATGTTTCAGTGTTCTGTAGCATTTATGTAATTTGTCCGTCAGTGAACGCCGAGTAGGAGTCCGGAGCCTCTTGAAGCTTTTCACAGAACTGAAGAGCGGTGCCGGTTGCTAGGCAACAAATGACATTCCATCTCATAACGACTACTGTCCTACTGATGGAGAATTACAAGTCCTGCCATGCATTAGTCACCGGCACCGGCCTCCACCGTCCACTTATAAAATAAACCTCCCCGTGGCCCTGTACTCTTAATATTTACTCATTTGCAAGAACATTATTATATGACAAGCGTTTAGTATGAAATAGGGAGATGACAGGGCTGTAGTGCAGTGAATTATGTTACAGGTGTAGATGCAGCCTTCAAGTTTTCTTTTGTAAACCGAGAAGCATATTTTGACAGTACCCCTTCCAATTAATGTTACACCTTACCAGCTTGCACAATATGCTGTTACGCGTGCTTTTTTTTATTTCTTGTTTTGCTCTTTTTCCTGTACCTCCCAACTTTCAAGCATTGCCAAGAGGGACAAACAATTTGGCTCGCGTAGCGCGCCACTGCAAATGTTTCCCTGTTAAGCCACGCCCCTGATCCCACCCATACACACCCGGTTTAGCCCCACACAGTATCACACATAGTGCCCTCCACAGTGTAATACCCCATAGAACCCCCCCACACAGTATAATGCCCCTATAGCTGCCCCAAAACAGTATAATGCCCCTATATCTGCCCTCACACAGTATAATATACCTATAGCTACCCCACACCGTTATAATACCCCATTGTGCCGCCCACGCAGTAGAATGCCCCCATGAATGCCCACACAGATGCCCCCATACAGTATAATGCCCACACAGATGCCCCGATACAGTAACGTCCGCTTAGCAGGTATCCCAATACAGTATGATGCCCCCTTAGCAAGTTCCACCATACAGTATAATGCCCATTAAGCAGGTTCCCCGATACAATATAATGCCCCCTAAGCAGGTTACCCCATACAGTATAATGCCCCATAGTGCCTAATAAAAAATAATAAAATAAATACTTACCTAGCCTCGTTCCCATGATGAGTGGAAGAAATCCCTCTGCGCCTCCGCTCTGTGCTATGAGTGGCTTGGCGCAGACAGGCGCGGTGATGTCACTGCATCTTCCCTGTCTGTGCCGAGCTGCTCACAGCTGCTTTACACAGTGAATGTTGAAGCAGGGCGGTAACTGGGTGACTAGGGCTTCCCCTTTTTGTAAAGGCATATATGCCGCGGTAGCTTTTGACTGCTGGGATCGGAGTTAAGTGTTGCCTGAGCCCGCTGAGTATGGAGTGGGCTCAGCCCGTTAGCCCGCTCCATACTCCATACTCCCCCCTTCATGGCCCTGCAGACAGTTATGTCACACGTCATGGCCCTGCAGACAGTTATGTCACACGTCATGGCCCTGCAGACAGTTATGTCACACGTCGCAGAGAGGTCAGCCATATCTAGCTATTTTGATAGTACATTAGTCAAACAGTCTGCGTGAAAACATTCCCTGCTCTCCCCCTATACACCTATAGCCTTCCCCATAGTCTCCCTATTGCACCTGGAGAAGCTCACCAGACATTTCTACATTGCGGTAGAAATGCTCTTATGAATAGGATGGGAGCTAATGTACTCCTCATGCGGTGACATCTATTTCAGTAGAGGAGACAGTTAGGCACAGTATGGCGAAACACTGCTCTAAAGTTCTAGAAATACAAGAAATATAGAAGAAATAATTACATGTACACGGTCAGCAGTTTCTTCTTCTCCCGTGTGTATAAATATTATTCACAGTCACGATTGGCAAAGAGGCACATAAAGAACCTCACCCCAACTTCCGCATTCATATTGAGTTTCAATTTTCTCTATGCCAATGAGATTTCATTGAGCCAGAAGCACACGGGGATCACATAAGTGTGTGCGTAGGGTGTGAGAGCGCAGTTACTTCCAAAATCTCTTCTATTTCCTAAGCCAAATGCACTGAATAAACTACGGTTCACAAATACAGACTTGATGATTTGTTAGAAAATGAAAACAATATACATTTGCACATTACATTATTTCTGTGTTCAACTACTCAGAATGACACGTTGTACCTGCCAGAAAAGTTCACACTGAGGTTATAAGAGTGATGGAGCACGCTCCCAACATGAAGATGTTGTCTGATGGTCGTCCTCAGCATTTATATTCTAGAGACCTCATACGAGAAGTGTTTCTCTAATAGTGGAAATATTTAAGCCAGAAAATGATTGTCTCAATTTATAGGGAATAACCTGCCCATTGTGTATTGACTTATACACAGTGAAGATCCTGTACAGTTAAAGGGAATGTATTACCAGAAATTGACACATTTTAAATCAGATTTTAATTATAAAAACATTTTTTCAATGTTCGTGTTCTTTCTTTTTTTTTGAGACTATTCACAAAAAAAACAACAACTAAAACTAGAGCAGTCTCAATAAGCTGACGTTTTCTGTATCTCACTGGTCAACTTTGCTGTGTAGACTGGGACAGTGTCGGCAGAGGGTGGGTGGGTTAATGACAGCTCTCTTGTACTGCTGGAGTCCTAGATAATGCAGGATAGCAACACCACACTCGCACACACGCACACACACCCACGCATGACATATTCCCTTTAACAATGTGTCCATGTATACTTCTACATCTTTACTCGACAGCTGCTGGGTATGGAGGAAACATCGGACTGTCCGATGTTGTAGCTTAGACATACCTCCCAACCGTCCCGGATCCGGCGGGACAGTCCCGGTTTCTCACCGCTGTCCCGCCGGTCTGCAAAATGTCCCGCTGCGTGCTGCATCCAAACAGCTGATCGCTGCTGACAGGCGCCCTGCATGCCAGACATCTGCAGCAGCGATCAGAAGAAGGCAGGAGTCTTGCGGCGGTGTTCTCAATCGATGCCGGCCCGTGAGTGGACCAATCCTGTCACCTGACCAGTCATCTGACCTGTCACCTGACCTCACCGGTCAGGTGACTGGACTGGTTCACTCCCGGGCCGGCATCGACACCAGTGAGAACGCCGCTGCAAGACTGATGCCTTCTTCTGACGGTGAGTGAGTGACTACAGGAGAAATGAGTGACTACACTGTTCATATATGGACACAGCTACGTCACTCACTTCTGAAGCGGAATCCCCAACCCTGTGGCTGGGGATTCCGCTACAGGAGAAGTGAGTGACTACACTGTCCATATATGGACACAGTGACGTCACTCACTTCTGAAGCGGAATCCCCGACCCTGTGGCCGGGAATTCCTCTCCAGGAGAAGTCAGTGACTACACTGTCCATATATGGACATTGAAGTCAGTGACTTCTCCTGGAAGGGGGGGGGGGGGTTGGTGCAACCTACAGGGGGCTGGGTTGCATTACCTACAGGGGGCTGGGTTGCATTACCAACAGGGGGCTGGGTTGCATTACCTACAGGGGGCTGGGTTGCATTACCTACAGGGGGCTGGGTTGCATTACCGACAGGGGGCTGGGTTGCATAACCTACAGGGGGCTGGGTTGCATTACCTACAGGGGGCTGGGTTGCATTACCGACAGGGGGCTGGGTTGCATAACCTACAGGGGGCTGGGTTGCATAACCTACAGGGGGCTGGGTTGCATAACCTACAGGGGGCTGGGTTGCATAACCTACAGGGGGCTGGGTTGCATAACCTACAGGGGGCTGGGTTGCATAACCTACAGGGGGCTGGGTTGCATAACCTACAGGGGGCTGGGTTGCATAACCTACAGGGGGCTGGGTTGCATAATCTACAGGGGGCTGGGTTGCATAACCTACAGGGGGCTGGGTTGCATAACCTACAGGGGGCTGGGTTGCATTACCTACAGGGGGCTGGGTTGCATTACCTGCAGGGCTGGGTTGCATTACCTGCAGGGGGCTGGGTTGCATTACCTGCAGGGGGCTGGGTTGCATTACCTGCAGGGGGCTGTGTGGCATTACTTGCAGGGGGCTGTGTGGCATTACTTGCAGGGGGCTGTGTGCCATTACCTACAGGGGGCTGGGTGGCATTATCTACCAGGGGGGCTGTGGCGTTATCTACAGAGGGCTATGTGTGGCAACAAACTTAAATGAAATTCATCATTTGATGTGTTTATGTGGGATATTGGGCGTGGTTAGGGGGCGTGGCTTAAAAACGTCCCTCTTTTCCGAATTCAAAAGTTGGGAGGTATGGCTTAGACAGAACAGCTGACATTTGTGAAGGACATATAAGGGAAATTACTAATAAAAATGGTCCTGCTCTTGGGTATACTAGTCAGATTTTCCATTGTAGCTTCCACGATATTCTAAAGCAGAATGCACGCTGACAAACGATACAGTGATAGATGAGATATCTACTTCACACACGTAGGAATGTCAGAAACAAATTCAGAAAGTTTTTACTCTACGTTACCCCCTGTAGGGGAAGAGTAGTATTACAAGGCACCCATGCAAATGATTGTAAGGCCTCGTTTACACGAGCGTGTGTGTTTTGCGCACGCAAAAAACGCGGCGTTTTGCGTGCGCAAAAGGCACTTTACAGCTCCGTGTGTCATCCCCGTATGATGCGCGGCTGCGTGATTTTCGCGCAGCCGTCATCATTATGACACTCCGTTTGGATGTTTGTAAACAGAAAAGCACGTGGTGCTTTTCTGTTTTCATTCATCCTTTTCACTGCGGTTGCGCGAATCATGCTGTTCGCACGGAAGTGCGACATGCGTGGTTTTCACGCACCCATTGACTTCAATGGGTGCGTGATGCGCGAACAGCGCACAAATATAGAACAGGTCGTGAGTTTTTTGCAACGGACTCACGTTGCACAATATTCACGGACTGTCTGCACGGCCCCGTAGACTATTATAGGTCCGTACGACATGCGTGAAAATCACGCGCGTCGCATGGACAAATAACACGCTCGTGTAAACGAGGCCTAAGACCTTGTAATACATGCTGAATCTTCCAGAACGGAAATCCCTTTTTCCAGAGGAGGGGAACCCCTATATGATCTCTATATACCATAATAGTGCATATGGAGAGAGGCTGTCCGGTTTGAATATCCCCTTTTAAAAAATAAAAAGCAGTGTTTCATGTTAACCAAAAATTTCCTTTAACTTATTTACTTCTGTAATTGGTGGAGATGAACGAATCCGTGCAGTCACTTTACCAACATTTTGCTGAAGGGCAAATTACTTATTACGGGGCCATATTTGACACATATAAGACCATTAAGGCTGAAATCGTATTCTGTGAACAAATTGAAGCCAGTCACACTCCCGGGACCCGGCGCTGCATGCAATTGAAGGCCGATCCCTCAAAATCACTCAAATTTGCTATGATTTACATGATGAATTTTTTGCTGAACTTCTGGTCATCCTACGTGCATACTAGCAGCGTCTCGGATCAGGTACACATATTCAGGCCGGTTTTAGCAATGTGTCCTTCTCTTTTTACCTCCTGTCCAAATCCTCATTGACTTTCCTGACACATTGATTAACACTATAAAAATCCTCTTCTACAAGACATTGTTCTGTGAATGGAATTTCACACCTTTGAAAATTGAGAGGAAGAAGTAATAAGAACACAGCTAGAAGACGAGAAAAATAATATGGTACGAAAAAAAAACGGTGTATTCTTCGGTAGATTTTAAATCGCTTGTCAAACAATTTTGGTGAAGCCTTTAAACAAATATGTTCAATATAGGTCTTACAATTTCCCGGGAAATATAGTTAGTGAATAGAAGTCCTTGAACTTGGTGTTGTTACCCAGCTTTCCTGAGTGACCAGTCTGCGAAATTGCTACAGGGATGTATCACTTTTTATCAAGGCACATTTTGCCGTTCAAGGGTCTAGGAAAGCTGTAATGATAGCCACGTTGGTTTTAACAACTTAACACTATGGCCAAAACGAAAGTTTCCGATGTGCTCCATTATGGTATTCCATGTGTCACCTGTTATTTTTCTTGCTGCTTCTATCTCTCTATATCAGACTGGGACGGTTGCTTAGCAGCAGTGTGAATCCGGCTCGGTGACACGCTTTCTCTACTTCAGTTTATGGAGATCCATGTGTCACCCATCACAGGCTTCACCAGTTCCGGTACCACACTAGTATTAACACAGGAGGGACATAAACTTCTATCATCAGCTACCGCTGATACTTAGACAGGTTCCTGTCAGACAGGTATTATATAGAAGAATATAGTGCTGCCTCCCTGTCTGTATACTTATCGTTTCTCAGCTTATTTAGGGGAATATAGAGAGAATGATTCAGTTCCCCCCCCCCCCAGCATGCAGAAATGGTATGGCCTTTAGCTGGTCACGTGATGCTGTGAATGAGCATCATGAGTTGATAGCAAAGCAGAGAGGAAGAGAAAGCTGGGGAAATCTAAGAATCAAGATGGAGGCTTTTTTTTAAAGCACAGACAAGACAGCAGTTCAAAATGTAAGTACAGGATACATAAAAGAAGTGTAGAGTTTGGTTACAGGTGGGGAATGCAGACATGGAAAGTTGTGTTACCACTGGAGGTCTTCCTTAAAGCCTTTTTTTCTAAAGTGTGTGTGATTGGGGTTTTGTAAAAATCCATTCACTTGCATTGTACTGTACTTTATTGGAGATTGCTGGTACAGAATCTGCACCGAAAATCTGCAAAATTGTGCCGTGTGAGAATTTGGTCTAACTGCTTGTTTACATGAGGTCCATGTTCCTTTCCATATTTTATTTACAACAAATAGCTACCAGCTGCAGATTGAATTGAGTTTTCCTTGTTGTACAGTTTTTAAGTTTTTATCTTTTTTTTTTTTTCACATTGACTATATATCATTTTTTATTTTTTTTAGGCAATCCAGGGTCGGATAGTCAGTCAACATGAGCGAGACTTACGTGTTGATTTGGGATTCCGTGGCATGCCAATGACTGAGGAGCAGCGCCGACAGTTCAGCCCTGGTCCACGAACCACAATGTTCCGTATTCCAGAGTTCAAATGGTCGCCAATGCACCAACGACTATTAACAGATTTGCTGTTTGCTTTAGAGACGGATGTCCATGTTTGGAGAAGGTATTTTTTCATGTTTAATTCTGCTGAGTCCAGTTTTCTTTTTGCTGCAACATTTTAAAATCTCCTTTCATTAGGATCTTATTTCTGTTTTTGCTAAAGAAAAATGAAAAGTGGATGCAAGCGTGCTGCAAATGGGCTGTGTGAATGTAACCCAATGCAGGGAGATACCTTAATATGGGATCTGATTGGCTACTACGTGTGCTCCACCAGTTTTCAGAACCCGTATTATAAATGTGGACTGGATTTTGCTAGAGTTTCCCTTTTAAGGGTACAAACTCTGCAGCGTTACAGTAGCAGCAGTGTGAAAATCTCATTCACACACAGTTGAAAAAATCTGCAGAGAAACCATTCAAACATTGACCTGCAGTGATGTATTATAAGCCGCAGCATGTCAATTTATGCAGTGAAATCACTGCTCTTCTGTTGCGAGTTTTCCCTATTGAAATCAATTGCCATTTTTGCAGCAGAAACGCTGCGATTCCGCTGCAAAAATCGCAAATGAGTTTTCTACTTCCCTGCCGTAGTCTTAGCGACATGATCCTCTCTTCTGAGCGCAGCCTGTCCTCCTGGGATGACATTTCATCCCATGTGACTGCTGCAGGCAATCAAAGGCTGCGACGGTCACATGGACTACAGCGTCATCCCAGGAGGCCGGGCTACGCTCAGAAGAGAGAGAGACACGTCACCGTTTCTAAGGCGGGTGGTAAGTATAACATTTTTTTTCCTGCAGTATTTCCACAGTGGACATTTCACCTGAAAAAACTGCACCCCAATTTGGTGCGGTTTTTCGGGCGGAATTCCCTGCGGTTTCCAGGACGGATAAGCTGTGTACTTTTACGCAGCGTATCCACCTTGTGCGACCCTACCTTTTTTAGGCATCATCGAATGAGACAAAAATGCTATATTTAAAGCCTCATGTGTCTTTAAATATGAAGAAAATGTTGCACATTGTCTGTTCTCTTCCCTTATGAAGCTTTTACTAATAACTATTTGCATATCACACTAGCACAGAAGATTATTTTTGCAGATCATGTTTTCCAGATGTACCATTAAATGATAATTTTTTATTCCTCAGCCATTCAACAAAATCTGTCATGGACTTCGTCAATAGCAATGAAAACATTATCTTTGTTCACAACACCATCCACCTGATTTCCCAAATGGTAGATAATATCATCATTGCCTGTGGAGGGATACTGCCTTTGTTGTCTGCAGCCACATCACCAACTGTAAGTACAATGTTGCCATCTAGTGGCGATTGAGAGAATATCATTTATTTTATTTGCTCTTTGTAGGTTTTGAGCACTGCAGTATATAGTAATAGAGAATTTTTTTTATATTTTTTTACCAGTCTTAATTTTATCTTCAAATGCTATGCTATTTTTTTTTTTTGCTTTGTGTTTTTTTAATATTTTATTATAACAGTAACTATATATTATTCTACTACCTTAGTTAAATGGGATACATATATACCTGCTGATTTATTTTATATGAAATAATGTAATTGTTTTGCATTTGATTTTTCGTTTCGATTTTAATGCTTTTCTTTTTCTTGTACTGTTGTGGTCTGTTGTCTGTGTGTCTGTTTCATGTCCAGGGTTCTAAGGTTAGTATATCTGATGTAAGTTTCCTTTTTTATTATTTTTCATTAACCCCAACCTCCCCATTGTATGTTGTGTCTTTACTTGGTAATACTACATGTTTTTGATTGAACTGTGACGCATGCATTTATAAAAGTCTAATTCTTTTTGAGTAAACGCAGATATCATTGGCAAAATTCATACCAGCGGTGACTTTACAGGGAATGTCAAATCTTATTTAAAGAAACCTTCATTTTTTGTATAGTGAAAAGTTAGAAAAGGTTATTATAGGCTTTGCATGTTCAAGATCTCTGCTTTCTGTCCATTATCACTCTTAATGTACATTTAGATGTAGAAAGTCCAAGTTACTCACACAGCTTAATAGGTTATAACATTGTGAAAGTGTAAGGACATGCATAATAGTGTCGACATGCCGTCAAAAACCACTCCGCCTGCTGTGGGTGCAGATTACAATTGGCTAGTTATTGGCCATTCCGCAACTCAGCAGACTGTATCACACATCACAGGCTTAGATACATTGCCCCTGCAGTCAGTATCACACTTGATAGACTTAGATACAAAGCCCCAGCAGTAAGTATTCTTGTACTTACATTCCCCCACTCCCAACATAGTAACTGTGGACAGATGTGGTGCAGCCGCTATAGGTACGCCACTGCGCGAGATGAACCGCTTTGAAAAAAATCATGATTTTGCGATACTCTGTCATGAGATGTCTGTGTGGCCACCCAGTGATTGTGGTGTGAATTGCAGCCTGTCAAATCTTTTGCTAGCATGTCACGATATTGAATTGGTTTCATGAAAAATTGGAGCCCTTAACCAAATTCAAGCAAACGTAAGGGTGGACACATCTGTATCCGTGCTTAGTTTATCAGACATGTAGTGCATCATGTTGGGAATACATTGGCACTTGGTGTCCCTGAGCAGTGGTCTTCTAGTGTATGACGTTTTGAAGAATCACCAGGTTTCACGCTTGACTGCCAAAACGTTACAAACGATGACGTACACAAATGAATAGGGAGTCCAATAAACCCAGTAATATAAATAAAAACATATCAACTTTATTGAATATTGCCATTATACTCCAAATGTTGCATGAACAATTAATAAATCGCAGCAAGGGGTGGAGAGGTGCAGCTCCACAGCATTAGGCCCCATGCACACAACCGCAATTACGGACCCATTCAGTTCTATTGGCTGCGGACACCTTTCCGTATCGCTACGGATGGGTGTCAGTGCCGTAGAACTGTGCCGGCAATTATGGAGCATGTCCTATTTTTCGTATTTTACGGGACGTGCTCCCATACTTTGTATGGGAGAATGGCCCGAAAATGCAAGCCGTGGCCGGCCGTGCCCACAATCGCGGGCCGTGATTACGGGCATGGCCATGTGCATGAGACCTAAGATAGAATTTTAATAAATTGCATGCGCACAGTCCTCACTGATCGATACTGCTGACTGCAGGGAGCACAAAAAAAGTTACTACCCCCAATCCCGACACCTGTTTTCCTACTTTTGGTGATTTCCTTAATAATGTCCTCTCTTCACAGAAGAATGGTAGCTAGGCCTTATCCCTGTATCGAACTACCTGGCCAAAATACAATGGGGGAGATATATCAAAACTGGTGCAAAGGAAGGAACAGAGTAGTTGCCCATGGCAACCAATCAGGTTGCTGCTTTCATTATCCAAAGGGCCTTTTGAAAAATGAGGTGGAATCTGATTGGTTGCCATGGGCAACAACTCTTCTTTTCCCTTGCACCAGTTTTGATCTATCTCCTCCCGTGGTTTGTCGGTGCTCCCTCCCCCTTCCATTTAAAATGACATGTATTATTGTTGTCCTGAAAACCTAATTGTAAAAATAAAAAAAAGATCATCAGATCAGTCTATAAACATCAGAAATGTTGGTCTCTGCCTCCTAGCCTAAAAGGCCTCAGCAAGTAGGAGTGCTGCACTCTGTCACCCAGTAGAGGTACAGCAGAGTTGAATGGTTTAGATGTAGCAGAGCTGAAGGGTTTAGATGCAGCAGAGCTGAATGGTTTAGATGCAGCAGAGCTGAATGATTTAGATGCAGCAGAGCTGAATGGTTTAGATGCAGCAGAGCTGAATGGTTTAGATGCAGCAGAGCTGAATGGTTTAGATGCAGCAGAGCTGAATGGTTTAGATGCAGCAGAGCTGAATGGTTTAGATGAGGCAGAGCTGAATGGTTTAGATGCAGCAGAGCTGAATGGTTTAGATGCAGCAGAGCTGAATGGTTTAGATGCAGCAGAGCTGAATGATTTAGATGCAGCAGAGCTGAATGGTTTAGATGCAGCAGAGCTGAATGGTTTAGATGCAGCAGAGCTGAATGGTTTAGATGCAGCAGAGCTGAATGGTTTAGATGCGGCAGAGCTGAATGGTTTAGATGCGGCAGAGCTGAATGGTTTAGATGCGGCAGAGCTGAATGGTTTAGATGCGGCAGAGCTGAATGGTTTAGATGCAGCAGAGCTGAATGGTTTAGATGCAGCAGAGCTGAATGGTTTAGATGCAGCAGAGCTGAATGGTTTAGATGCAGCAGAGCTGAATGGTTTACATGCAGCAGAGCTGAATGGTTTACATGCAGCAGAGCTGAATGGTTTAGATGCATTAGAGCTGAATGGTTTAGATGCAGCAGAGCTGAATGGTTTAGATGCAGCAGAGCTGAATGGTTTAGATGCAGCAGAGCTGAATGGTTTAGATGCAGCAGAGCTGAATGGTTTAGATGCAGCAGAGCTGAATGGTTTAGATGCAGCAGACCTGAATGGTTTAGATGCAGCAGAGCTGAATGGTTTAGATGCAGCAGAGCTGAATGGTTTAGATGCAGCAGAGCTGAATGGTTTAGATGCAGCAGAGCTGAATGGTTTAGATGAAGCAGACATGTGATTGTCATTTGGCAGAACGCATCTGATATCATAGTTTGCTGCCGATGGTTATTCAATAGGAGTACAATAAACGTATACGGACGTGTGCAATGTGATGCACAAAATAATCAATCCATATATTATGCTCTTCCCATTCCTTTTATCATTCAGCCATGTTGCATCTTTGATCTCTTATATGTCATAGGGTTAGGCCTCAAGTAGATTTCCGTTGGCCGTTGTACGGCCGTTAATGACGGATCGGTGAAACACGGACTGCACGCGTAGGACTTCTGTGTGCGGTCCGTTATTTCACAGGCCAAATCAATGAAAAGGCCTAGACTGTTCCGTCAAAAACGGACATGAGTAGGACCTGTCCTATTTTTGACGGAACGGCCACACGGTGTGTGCATGGCCCCATTGAAATGAATGTGTCATGGGGCTATCTGTTAAAAAAAATGGATAGCACCCTGAAGAAAAACACTGAAGTGGGCAAGAGGCCAATCAAATCGATTACATGACCAAAAATATGTTGACCGCTCTGGTCACCCTATCTGTATGTGCTTGTTGAGCATCTCATCCCATAACCATTGGCATAAATACGGGGCTGGTCTTTGTTTCAGCAGTCTCCAATCTTCTAGAATCCTTTCATAAAATTTTGGAACATAATCGTGGTATTCACAAAAAGTCAGCAACAAAAGATCCCCCCGATGTATACCTCAAATGTAATCTGAACAGCGCCTAATACTGTCGGATGGTAAAGCGCAGGTTAACACTGTAGAGACTGCCCCATTACCACGTTATTCGGAGAGGTGTCTGTGTACCCTTGGCCATGTAGTACTCCTGTATCCACGTCGTCTTATGACCGCACCTATAAGGAAGAGGAAAGTTGCATCATTCAGAGCCATATTGTAAACGGATTTTCTGTGTATGTGGCAAATAGCCAGTAATATGACAGACGATATATTTTTCTGCCTTCTGTCCCCCATAGTACATAGTGTCAGAAACTGGAGATCTGTGTTAGTGAGGCACAACATACCAGAATCCGCAGGCGTCCATGTGCTGCCAGTATTTACTGGTCTTGCATCACCGTCTATAGGGGTTTGACATTTCATAGCTGCTCATCTCTTAAAGAAAATCTATATTAACTGCTGTGTGCTACGAGGTATGTAAATCAGGACTGGAGAAGCCAAATAAACGCACTCAGGAAATTGTCATGTAATGTAGATGTTTAGCAGATGTTCGATCTTTGCCGAGCCTTTACAGCACCTGTTACTTAGATCCAGCGGTAAAAGCCATTATGTAACTTTAGTACGACGTAGATTTAAGACGGACTTGTCAGCTGGATCTTAACGTGGCCGAACACTTCTGAGAGCTGACAGCCGAAGCCGAACGCTATTCTTCACTCACGACTCCCATATACGTGTATGTTCATGTGTCTTCAATGAAGAGAGGGGAATTGGCCATTGCCAGACTTGCCGTGGGGGGGGAGTTGGGACACCCCCATACACATTAGATAGTTGGCCGGTTCGGCGACTTTCATCTAATTTGTATGGGCATCTTAAGACCATAGACTATTAATACTGTTCGATAGCCGCAAAAAAAAGCAAGCAAACCTAATGGGGGAAGTTCATCAAGCACTGTACTCCGAAAAGTCACAATTTAGACAAAAACGAGGTTTTGCACTAAAATTTTGCCTTTTGACACTGCCTCCGCCCCTTTTTATTTTTATTTTTTAAACATGGGCGGAGTCCAGTTTAAAGGGGGCATTGCCGGTCATGGCAGCAATAAATTTACTATCATTTATAGTATAAATTAGGCGCATCTTAATCCATTGATTTTTATATTAAGACTGGCATATGAAACGCCAGTCTTCTTAAAGAGGCTCTGTCACCACATTATAAGTGCCCTGTCCCCTACATAAGGAGATCGGCGCTGTAATGTAGGTGACCGTAATGCTTTTTATTTAAAAAAACGATCTATTTTCACAACGTTAGGAGCGATTTTGGATTATGCTAATTAGTTGCTTAATGCCCAAGTGGGCGTATTTTTACTTTCGACCAAGTGGGCGTTGTACAGAGGAGTGTATGACGCTGACCAATCAGCATCATGCACTTCTCTCCGTTCATTTACACTGCACTAGCGATATAGATATATCGCTATGTGCAGCCTCATACACAAACCCTAACATTACTACAGTGTCCTGATAATGAATACACATGAAATCCAACCTGGACGTCATGTTTACTCAGAATCCTGACACGTCTGACTCTTCTGTGAGATTTACAGCACGGGAAACGAAATCTCGCGAGATTACGGAGCTAAACGAGATTTTGCATCCGTTGCTGGAATCTCACAGAAAAGATTCAGAAGTGTCAGGATTCTGAGTACACATGACGTCCAGGCTGGATGGTCATGTGTATTCATTATCAGGACACTGCAGTAATGTTAATGTTAGGGCTTGTGTATGTAGCTGCACATAGTGATATAACTATATCGCTAGTACAGTGTAAATGAACGGAGAGAAGTGCATGATACTGATTGGTCAGCGTCATACACTCCTCTGTACAACACCCAATTGGTCGGAAAAAAAATACGGCCACTTGGGCATTAAGAAAGTCATTAGCATAAACCAAAATCGCTCCTAACGTTGTGAAAATAGATCGTTTTTTTAAATAAAAAGCACTGCTGTCACCTACATTACAGCGCCGATTGCCTTATGTAGGGGATAGGGCACTTATAATGTGGTGACAGAGTCTCTTTAAATCTTCCCCTTTGTGTTTTCAATTCCTCAGCATTTTCAAGATGTTAGTTTGTTGTCAGTGAATGAAAACATTCAGTGACTGATAACTCATACATACCTAGTCTTGCTCTCAGCTGAGAAGTCAAAACAATTGTATCTATTCTAGGCAATTATCTGTGAGATAAACAGCCAGGACTGAAGAATGATACATTGTAGCAATTGCCTAGACAGTATACAAATATATCCACCTCTGAGCTGAGAGCAGGACTAGCTCATATCTGGGTTTGCAGCCTCTGAATGGAAGCAACAGTTTTCCCATTCACTGACCGCAAACTAAGATCTTGAAAATTGTGAGGTATTGATTCACAAAGTATATTAGAAAGTTGTAGAGCTTTGTAATCTTAAAGTGTAGCTAAACGTTCAACAAACTTCGGACATGTCATAGTGACATGTCAGAAGTTTTGATTGGTGGGGGTCTGATCACTCAGACCCCCACCAATCGCTAGAACGAAGTGGCAGAAGTGCTCATGTGAGTGATCAGCCGCTTAGTTTCTGTTCGTTTTTTACCGGAAATCAATATATCGGAGTACAGACTGAATAGAAAGTCTAGGAGCCCGTACTCTGCTACATCGGCTTTCTGGAAAAGGCCGAACAGAAACTAAGTAACTGAGCGCTCACATGAGCACTTCTACCAATTTCGTTTTGGCAATTGGTGGGGGTTTCAGTGCCTGGACCCCCACCAATCAAAACTTCTGACATGTCACTATGATATATAAGAAGTTTATTGAACGTTTAGTTACCCTTTGAAACCGGAAAACTTCTTTGGAATTATTGTTAGAAAAAATAAAAATCACTTTTTTTTTTTACATTTCCCTCAAAATATAAATTAATTACTAAACTTTATGTACCTTACAATGGCACTAAAGGAAAGTTCAACTAGTCATGCAGAAAAAAAACAAGGCCTCATACAGCTGTAAAATAATAATAGTTATGAATGCCGGCATGCCGAGAGGCAAAAATAAAATAATCTTTTGATATTTAAAGACAAAACTGGCCCGGCCTTCTAATGTTCTTTCATGTCATAAAATAAAGGAATATTGGTATTCCTCACTATTTATCTGTGTCCAATGAGATTTTCACTATCGGACATTTTGATAATTCAGTTTGGAATGAAGAAACCCATAGACATTAGATGTCTGATGCCAAATCCAGACTTTTTCTGCGGCTTTTCATGTCTGAGGGCATCAGAAAACAAACCCAACTGATTGAGGAAAACAGCAATGGAGGAAGTTGGATTTTCTGCTGGTTGACTACGAGATAAAGCTGTGCCTGGGTCAAGGCTGTCTGGGTGCCCACCCAACAATTTTTTTTTTTGGAATGACCAACCACCTAATATCTGTGTGTACCCATTGACAAGTAAAATGGGTCTGCCACAGACTTTTGAGGCTGTTAAAAACTTGTAATACCAAGCACCACACATAAAGGTAAAAGAGCAAAAACAACAGTTCTGAAATGAGTGAAATAATTGAATACGCAGTAATAATAGATCAAGAAACCGGTCACAATGCTGGATTACAATTCATATATCAGACCTTATTTTCAAAGCCGTAGTAATAATAATGTAATGGGTTCTGTTGCTATAGGTTATGGTGGACGGTCCTTGGGGTTTCTCTTTCCTGCTTTCTTTTTGCTATTATTCTTTTGCCCATTTCTACTTCGCTTTATGAATGAGGTGTTACTTCATAGAAGTGAAAACCGCAGCAAGATAGGACAGGCAGGTCAAAATCTGCCTGCAAAATCCTCCGTGTGAACAGGGCCTTACTGCTTTGTGTCTCGGCCACCATTCTAGCCAACTGCAGCAGACACAACCATTTTTGTTTGCTGTGAGCGTTTGACCTACTTGACTATGAATGTTTGCTGGTTCTGTGTGCTGTGTAGTCTGATGTTTTCTCTGCTAAACCAGTAACCATTTGGTGAAACTTTATCTGTAAACTAGTAATTTCATAATGTTTTAGGCCCTGTGCACACGCTGTAGATATAGTTGCAGATTTTGTTCTTGGTTCTGAAACAACCATATTCAGATGAATGGAACAGATTTTCAGTCACAAAAAGTTCTGTGACAAAATCTGCATCGTGTGGAGGGGCCCTAAAGGCTATGTACACCTTTGAGATCTTTTAAAAAAAGAAATAAACATAAATATATATATATATGTATATGTGCGTGTGTGTGTGTGTGTTTATCATTGTGTTTGGTGCAACTCTCTAAATGCTTTTAGTTAAAAATATTTTTACTTCATGAGATACAGCTGCTTTGTGTTCTGTATACAGAGCAGCTGTATCTAGCGCTGAAACCTGAATCCATCAGGTCAGCAGGTCCTGTGTCTCTGACACGCAGGATCGAGCTGTTAATGATCATATCTAAGTTCATAACTTAAGTGATCGATTACAGGTGGATCCTGTGTGTCAGAGACACAGGACCCGCTGACCTGATGGATTCAGGTTTCAGTTCTAGATACAGCTGCTCTGTATACAGAACACAAAGACACTAGCTGTATCTTAAAAAGTAAAACATTTTAAAAAAAATCGAAAGTTACACCAAACACAGATGGACATATTTATTTAAAAGCAATAAATAAATACTTCAAAGGTGTTCACGGTCTTTATTCTCTAGTGAACTGGAGGATGTCCTAAAAAAAATCCTTTCCATTTAGACTTAGGGCTTATTCAGATGCACGTATAATACGTCCGTGCTACGCGCGTGATTTTCACGCGCTTTGCACGGACCTATGTTAGTCAATGGGGCCGTTCAGAGAGTCGGTGATTTTTACGCTGCGTAAAACTCACGATGTCCTATATTCGCCCGTTTTTCGTGCATCACGCACCCATTGAAGTCCATGGGTGCGTGAAAATCACGCGCAGCACATGGAAGCACTTCCGTGTGACGCACGTGATTCGCGCAACAGCAGTTAAAAGTATGAATGGAAGTAAGAGTGTCATAATGATGGCGGCTGCGCGAAAATCACGCAGCCACGCATCATACGCTGCTGACACACACACACATATACGATAGACAAGTCCTGTCTTCCTAACCAGTTCAAGTTTCAAATAGAATTAGAGAGCAATTCCACTTTTTAACAACATTCACAATATAATTCGACATACAAAAGTATTAGTTTAGTATTCTACGCTGTTTTTGTACAGTTTTGAGTTATAAAATGGTGTTCGCCATTCATTTCCACAGCTGCTTTCAGAATTCTGCTGGTTGCTCTTGGAAACAGACAGCAGTTTAGCATTACTCCGATGTCAGACATGTGAACGAACAGCTTAGTTCTTATTGTGTCTGAGCTCCCACAGTGCACTGCTCTCAAGTGACAGGAAACCAGCAGAATTCTTAATATATCAGTAACCATAAATATGTTGAAGATGAAGCAAATTATTTATAGGCTCCATGCACACGATCGTAGATTTCATCCGTAATTACGGACCTATTCATTTCTATAGCCGACGGACACCTACCCATATATTTACGGGAAGGTGTCCGGGCCGTATAAAGCTTCGGTAAAAATAGGACATGTCCTATTTATTTATTTTATGGACCGTGCTCCCATACTTTTATAATGGGAGCACGATCCGCAAATGCAGAAGACTGTCCGCGGCTGGCCGTGCCCGTAATCACGGACCGTGATTATGGGCACGATCGGGTGCATGGGGCCTTACTCAGTATTTTGTGTAGGATGTAACTGAAATGTTGTGTGTTGCTATTTAAGGCGGTGTTCACATCTGTGTTCCGGGTTCCATTGTTCTACGCTGTCCTAGGAGCAGAACAGCGAGAATACCAGAAGCGCCGGATCCAGCACATGACGGAAAACAACGGCCCCCGACGAAACCCATTGACTTTAATGGGTTTTATCGGGTTTCCATCATGGCTTTCATGTTTCGCATGCTGTGCTATTTTGTCTGGCAAAAACGACTAAATATGCGACGGAGGTCCCTAATGGAGCCTCCTATGCAGATGTGAACAGGGCCTAAGGGGTTGTCTAGGAATAAAAAAAAAGGGACTTTTTCCCGCAGAAACCGTGCCACACCTGTCCACGGGATGTCTCCTGTATTGCAGCGCATCCCCATTCACATCAGTAGCCCTGAGCTGCAATACCAGACACAGCCCATGGGGCCATTTATGGAATTGAGGCAATTTTTTTTAATTCTGGAAACCTCTTTTAGTATAAAATTGACCTTCTATAACATTTTGTGTCACGCAAACAACTCTGTGGTGAAGTGTTATCCATGATATGGTCAGAATATATGGACTATCCTTAGACTGAGGCCATGTTCACACTTGCATCATGGCTTTTATTTATAACGGAGTAATAACCGATATGCCAGTTCTGGTAAAACTGACTGACCCCATTGACTTTAAAAGGGTCCCTTGGAGGTTCTGTTTTTTTTGCTGGCAAGAAGAGTTCTACAGACTATCCTATTCCTGCCCCCCAGAAATACTAAAAAGCTTAATGGAACCCGCATGGCGCAAGTGTGATCAGAGCCTTACATTTTTGAATATATAGTTTAACATATACAGTATATTTTCTATACATTGCTAATGACCTTGGTGTCTGATAAAATCTCTTCTTCCTTTGCATGTAGGAATACATTGTTCTTTACTATTCATTTCTGTTGCCATTTTGTCGCAAACATAACCCCGTTGTTACCGGCTCCCATAGCTTGTCTGCATATTAAATCTCTGGACGATGTGTGTTTTTTAATATATTCGGTCTTTAGCCTTTGGCCACGTGCATAGCCCCTCTGCCAGTGTAATGATAGGGGCACAGCAATTACACTTACTGATCATTCTAATGGAATCGGATTGTCATTTTCTATTTTTTTGTGACTTTGTTTTAAGACTGAGCTGGAGAATATTGAAGTGACACAGGGGATGTCATCGGAGACCGCAGTGACTTTCCTCAGCCGTCTCATGGCCATGGTCGATGTCCTGGTTTTCGCCAGCTCTCTGAATTTTAGTGAAATTGAAGCGGAAAAAAACATGTCTTCTGGTGGCTTAATGCGACAGTGCCTGAGGCTTGGTAAGTTCATGCTGTATAGTGCAGATGGTGTCTGGGAACCATTTGTGTGCTGGATAGTGCAGCCCCCTCCCCCCTCCCTCTGTACTCTATGTATTGTCTGCTGCTTTATAATGGAAAGGGTTAAAAGCCGCTCGCCTGTAGGAATGGAATACATGGCTGTATTTCAGTATGGGGAGGTTTTGACCTAGTTCTAGATCTGCCACGATATTATATATTTATAAATCACCTACTGTGCAGCCTTATTATACAGCGCTGAACAATGTGATAATTCATGAGTTCGAATCCCCAGTAGAGCAGGTGAAGAGGTTTCATAAATGTATTCTGTAAAGTAGAAATGGATTTATTTTGTAAAATGTGTTTTTATTCCGCTCACAGTTGCGGCTTATCAAAACTCAAAGTGGACTTGTCACAGTGCATTAAACTTTTTTTATTTGATAGGTCTTGGAAATACTTGAATTTTGTTTTACATTTTTTTTTTTATACAGAAATAGTTACTTTTTTCTGACCACCTTTTAGATCTGCCATCCTATGTGTAGTGATCGTTACAACACAAAGCAACGCAACTGCAATTTCAATGTTCAAAAAGTAAAAAAAAAAAAGTAGCATTTGTTTGAGAAGCAGAGGGAGATACTAAATGGAAACTGGGTGAGTCACTGAAAATCATAACTCCGCACAGATACGGAAAGTGGAGAAAACCTCTTAGAGGGGTCGTCCGGTTTCAGCAAATGAATGTCGTTTTTTGTATCATTAAAAGTTATACAATTTTCCAATATAATTCCTGTATGGATTCCTCACGGTTTTAAAGATTTCTGCTTGTCAATCAGTAGGAACATTCATTGTTTACTTCCAGTGGATAAAATTCTGTCCATGGTCATGTGATTGACACACAGGGGCTGGGGTCGTTACAGGGTCATGTGATGGACACACAGGTGCTGGGGTCGTTGCACAGTCATGTGATGGACACACAGGGGCTGGGATCGTTACAAGACACACACATACTGTAACGAGCTGTGCACCTGTGTGTCCATCACATGATCATGGACAGAATTGATCCACTGGAAGTAAACAATCCATGTTCCTACTGAATAACAACGAGCAGAGATCTTAAAAACTGTAAGGAATTAATACAGGGAGTATATTGGAAAATGTTATGACTTTTTTTATTGCACAAAAAAATAACATTAATTTGCAGTAACCAGACAAACCCTTTATTTACTTTTTCAAGTGATCGTATAATAATCACCCTTATAACCTACAGCATGACTAGGTTTACAAACCGTCTGTAAATTCCTGGACAGTCCCTGAAAATAGGAGACTTTTTTTTCCAGTGAGCCTGTGAGGCGGTCCCGTGAGTCCCTTATTTTCAGAGAACCCATCTAAGTGTGATTGTCCAATGTGAACATCCCCTTTAAATTGGAAAAAAAACAGATGTACAGTGGACGTGAACCTGCGGAACTCATACAAGTAGAGAGAAAAAACAATGGACTTTGATATTTTATTGATGTTGCTTTAATTTCTTGGTATTAACCTGTTGACAAGAATTTCTCATGACTTGCCTATATTACTCATAAGCAGGTATATCTTTTTTTTCTTAACATGGAGCATTTTCTGAGACACTTCTACATTTTACTATACACAATTCTTTAGCATGTATTTCCAATTTGTGGATTAGCTCCTCTTCAGATGTGTCTTCCTGCTTCCCCGCTTTATTTCCGCAATGATTAAGTGGCATTGGGTATAATAACTTCTCACATACCTAGAATTGTTCAAGTTGATATGAGTAAGAGAAAGTCCAATCTTAGAGTCGATTTTTCGCGAATCTGCTGTAAATCTGTGGAGAATCTGCGGCAAAATCTGCAAATATTTGCCATGAATTTCACTTTTTGCATTGCGAAGAGTAAAATCCAAAGTCTGTGGCATTTCCTGGAATAGAATTGACATTCCGTGGCATGCCCTGAATTCTGCACAGATTTTTTTTCCACTCTATGTTGATGAATTTATAAAAGCTCCATCTATTTGTAATGTACTGTAAATTGTCGAGGATTTTCAATTCAGTATCCGCAACAAAAATCTGCAATAAATCCAGAACGTCTGAATTCACCCTCAGGGCACTTCCACTTACAAATTTTTTAAACTTGCAACAATAATGAATCATATTGTTTATATATGGCAGGAATGACATTTAAAGGAGTTGTCACACTAATAGGGGCATGTATTTAGTATTTAGGGGGTCCCCTGCTCGGTTCATCCCTATCCCTGAGCCAGAGCGGAGAGAGAGAATCAACAGTTCCTATTCTCAGCGAATTGCTGCCGTGTAATATTACATTTTCCCTGCAGAGATTTATATGGCCAGACGCAGCTTTCTCCTTTGATAACTGCTGATCACCAGTGGTTTTAGAAGCTGGATCCGCAGCAATCAGCTGATCGCCGAGCCGCCTTCATTTCAAAAAGGGGTTGTCACGATGAGACCACTCCATTAAAGAAAAGTTATGACACAAAACATTTAAAGGCAGACAAGCCCTTAACGATGTTAAAAAGCATCATCCAGGATTAAAAAACATGGCTGCTTTCTTCCAAAAACAGCGCCACACTTGTCCATTGGCTGTGTCCGGTATTTTTGCTCACCTCCATTGAAGTGAACGGGGATGAGCTTTAATACCACTAACAACCTGTGGACAGATGTGGCACTGTTTTTTTTTTTTTTCAAGAAAGCAGCCATGTTTTTCTAATCCTGGACAAACCCCATTAAAGGGAATGTGTCGGTAAAATTTTTTTTTAGTTAAACAATTATTATTTAAGTGATTACACATTGTTTTAATTTTTTAAATTTTTTCACATGTCAGGAAATATTATAAATTAGATTCTAAGTTATAATATTTCCATGTGCTGGCCACTAGAGGGAGCAGTTCCCAAAATTGCAGCAGGATCAATGTGGTAAAGCAACCTCATTGCTTTATGCTGCAAATTTGGGGTAGACACACTCGTCTAGTGTCCTCACACAATCCCCCCTCCCTTATTCTGACTAGTGCCAGCAGAAGGAGGGTTTTGAATCTTCAAACCTCCTACACTGTGTGCCGCCATTTTGTGAGTGACTGCACAGTGGATTAGATACAGGGCTCAGCAGACAGTATCATATGAACATAATACACACATCACATACACGAACATAAATTACCTGCTCCTGCCACCGCCTCCGCTCCTATTCCTTGCACCTTCGCTTCCTTGAACATAAGGGCCGGAAGCCGCGGCTGGAAGTCGTCATCTTACTGTCCGGCAGCGGCTTCCGGTCCACATGAGAATGGCGCAGGATTTCGCTCTGCGAACAAGCTTCGTTTTGGCCTGTGTGGGAGCGGCGCATGCGCTGTTCCCACACAGACGGCGTATGCTATAGTGAATGGAACGGCTCCCGTTCGCATTCTCTATGGGGATGTACGTGCCGTATTCCATCTCTGTATGTGTCGTTAATCGAGACATACAGAGATGAAAAAAAAAATGGCAGCCCCCATAGAGAAGTAAAAGTAAGAACAAAGTAAAAAGTAGAACATGAGAACACAAATAAATAAAATTAATGTTAATATCCTATCAAAAGAAATATCATAAAAAAAATAATAATTTCATGATACCTTCCCTTTAAGAACTGGTGGTTATCTTCCAATGTGAAAGGCAGATGCAGTGTCAACAATACATGGCACCACTACTTCGACAATACAGTGGGTTTCAATGGCCTTTCCGGCAGCGATTTTTACAGTACATGACTATAGATTGTTCATTTCTAGCCCAAATATGAAGTTTTGTATTTCTAAATAAGTGAACAAGAACTCACCATTTCCACTAATGTTTTCATGTGACCAATCCGTTACGTGATGAAATAAATGTGAGTCGATTTTGATTAAACATTTTTTAGTTTGCTGTGTAGCTGTACGAAACTGCTTGGAGTGCCGGCAGAGGCAGCGAGACCGGGGGAACAGGTTCATGGGCAGCAATAAAATCCAGGAGAATCTACAGAATGTACCAGTTGGCAGTAACAAGGTAAGATTAAGACTCTATAATCTAATTTTTCTATTGCGGTCACCAGTTGTAACCTGTAGTTAGAAGACTTTTTTGCAGTAAGTGCATACTGTGTATACCTGCAAACATTATCCATTAAATATCAAGCAAACCCCTCCACCACTGTGTATAATAGGGCACCTTTAGGGGTTGCCTGAGAATAGAAAAAAAAAGTTTCGTATTTTTCTTCCCCAGAAACAGTACCACTCTTTTCCATGAACTGTGTCTAGTATTACAGCTCTTTCCCACTGAATTCAATGGAGCTAAGCTGCAATACCAGACGAAGCCAATAAGCAAGAGTGGTGCTGTTAATGGGGGGAAAAAAGCAAACCCTCTTTTCTAATCTCAGACAATCCCTCAATTTAAGCAGTGACAGTATATTGCCCAATCTAATAGTTTAGATGAACGTTTTTTGCGGCACCTGCAGAGTTATTTTTATGCTTATGGATGAGCATAAAAGCGTTTCCCAGATAGAGTGCGTGAAGAGATTTGCAGCCGTTCATTTGATACTCCGTATGGCTTACAGGTGTCAGCTGCAAATTGGTTAAAACCTTTGCTTTTCCTCTACACAAATGTTCTTTCTGATGCAACAGATCATATGACTTGGCCTAGAGCAAAGCAGGGAAAATGCTCTATCTGGTGGGGTCTTCTGAAGACCCTCTACGACTCACTGGAGGAAGATGTTTTGTCAGAGGTTAAAATAACGGAATTAAGTCTGACACAAGTGGGACTTATTGAATTTGCAGAGTAAATCTTTTAAACACCAGTAGAAAGTGAAATGAAATCCTAGAAAAACACTACGGCTATGGCCTAGATATTTTTTTTATTTCTTTTGTAAATCAGAACCATACTCTTCACGTGATTAAAAGCCAAACAGGGAGGAGGCGATCAGCCGATGATCATTGAGAAGCCGTTATGTTACCGTTCAGTCCCCTGCGACTGGTAATAGTACATTCCATTCCTTCACATCACTATTACTGCCGTTCAGCAGACGGAACGATCTATTCTAAACATAATGAAATATTCCTAATCCTTTCTCCACCTGCGCTATGAATGTGTCACTTGCGAGGAGAACACCGTATACTCGAGGAGTTCCAGAAAATTTCTCAGAACTGGTGCGTAGAAAATAAAGCCTTAAGCTGATAAGATACGAGCTGAGGTTGGCAACTGCTTTATGAATTGGGCAGTGACTTATTAGTTGGCACTGAATCCCGGGTTCTAATCCCACCAAGATATTATTTGCGTGTAGTTTTGGCTTCATCAAACTCTGAAAAAACTTTCTGATGACCTTTGTGTGTGTGACTCATGTAAGGAAATTGTGAGCCGCACCGAGAAGGACGATTATAACTCCGTATACAACTCTGCGGAATATGTTGCCGCCGTATTTAAGACGGGAAATAACTGATCTAGGGCAAGGAGGCAGTTTTTGAAAAAAGGTTTAATTTCCTGCGCTGATTTTTACAAATATTCCAGTTCCCTTTTCTTATAGCCTCTTGTAACAAGATCTGTGAAGTTAGTTTGTCCTATTTCCGCTTCCTTTTTATTACATTTCACGCGGCTTCTTGAGGTTCTTCTGATAATATAATTAAAATGTTGTTTATTTACTCCTAGACCCCTGTAGATAATGTTCCTAATAACCTTTCACCAATAAAGGACCCTGATCGACTTCTCCAGGATGTGGATATTAATCGTCTGCGGGCAGTTGTGTTCCGTGACGTGGTAAGTTATGGCATTTGCACATTTTTTTTTAACTTTATTTGTGGCTGGGTAACGGAGCGGGACCCCAATAAGGGGAAACATTATCATACAGCTTTGAACAAGGCGTTGTCTGGGCCACACCACCCTTTAAAGGGGTCCTCTTACCATATACATTTCTCATCCACCCACAGGATAGGAGATTCATGTTTGGCCCTAGGGGCCCCAGCACTCGACTCTTTCCGTCACTCCATAGAGATTGAATGGAGTGGCAGCATAAGAGCTTGACTGCTGCTCAATTCAAACCCCTCTTCACCGAACTCGTGCTACCATGCTTTGTGTCAGGGTTCCCAGTTGGTGAACAATGCATATACAATTGGAGAACATCACTTAAGGTCCTTTCATACTGGCCCATTGAAGTCAGACCACGGACAGCATACTGATGCACATTACCCTTCAAGTACATAAAAAAAAAAAAGTGCTTGCGAGTGCGTGGAAAACTCGCAACGCACACGGACAGATTTACGCGGGTGAATCTGTCACGCTTGTGTGAATGTAGCCTAAGAAAGAGGAAAGTAGAAACTTGAAAAAAGTCAAAATCAACAACAATGGAGGTCAATGAGCTTCTCTGTCTTCTTTATGACACTATTATTTGTCATACACTGATAAGCTATTAACCTGTGGATCAGAAGAATGCAGAGTAATTGATTTGTAGATTTGCTTTAGTAAGTCTGTTTTAGCGTGAAGTTTTTCCAGACATAAATCCTCTCTGGCTATTTAATCACATCCCAAGCAGCCAAATGATCAAACCAGTTGTGAGCTGAATTTTACTTTCCAAGCCCAGCCAGAGCAATGTGAGATTCATGCCAAGATGCAACTGTTTCACATGTAATGTAGGCTTGTTTTTTCAGTATTCATTTTTCACCACCAGGGGGAGCAGCAGTGCATTTTTTTATAATAAGCAGGATCTATTTACGACGCCTTGTTAGAGATCCAGCAGAATCCGTTACATCCCATGGTCGTTTAAATAATAGTTTATGATGCTAAATCCCGATGCAACTTGGTTTATTCAGTTATGTTTTTTTTATTGATTTACCGCTGCAATATATGATTATTTTTGTATTTTATTTGTATATTTCTTGCAATCAGCCAAGTCTAGAAGGGAAAAAATTACTTTCATGGTCACTATTGACTTAAGTTGCTAGCTTTTTCGACTATCTCTTTAAAATAAGTCATTATCGATAGCAAGCTTCTTCCCAAGGCTACAGTGATGTAAAACTAGAGCTGCATTTCCGCTATTGGCCACTAGACTGCACTGTAGTACTACTTCACTGCACATTCCAATCCTTCATTTATCTATATCTCATATACATTGGGATATTTAGGTTAATAGCTCTTAACATGAATACTACGTGCTGGTCTCTAAGTGCTACTTATTTTGTCCATAATTGTAATTTATTTTTTATTTATTTTATGAACTTGGTTGCAGGTGATGCAATCCGTGTGTGACCTGTGCAATTTGTCATTGTACTTGCAGCCTGTGTGTGTCAGGTGTACAGACCAATAACTAGAGACCACCTTGGTGGTCCAGAACACGTCTGACGTTTAATTGATAGCTGGCCAACTTATCTGAAACCAGATCCTCCATTCTACAGATTACGTTTTCAAAGCTGAAATGATGAATGGCTCTAATCCGTTTAGGTTCTTGATCTTCTGAGTTATGGCCCTGTAGAGAGGAGGAATAGAGATGTTCCATCATGGCATCTAAAACAACGTGGCGCTTTATCTTCCACCAGTAAATACAGATGTGTCTTATAGACCTGGGTGGAAAGCGAGCAAAAAAAAAAGAATGTGGTAAAGCATATGTGGTCAAAACCATAAGGGTATGTTCACACGCAGTATTTTCAGGCGTATTTCGTGGCGTTTATGCCTGGAAAAATGCCTGATAAAACGGAAGCTTCACGCCTACAAACGTCTGCCCATTGAAATCAATGAGAAAGACAGCATTTAGTTCATACGGGGCGTCTTTTACACCGTTGTTTTAAAAAACGGAGCGTAAAAAGACGCTCCGTAAAAAGAAGTAGCACTTCACTTCTTGAGGCGTTTTTGGAGCTGATTTTTCATTGAACACTATGAAAAACGCTTCATTTTCAGCTTCAAAAACACCTGAAAATCAGAGGCTGTTTTCTCTGAAAACCGCGTCGTATTTTCAGATGTTTTTTAGTAAGCGTGTGAACATACCCTAATAAGTGATCCTTCATCTAGATGAGAGCTGCTTCCAGCTTGGAAGGCATTTTTTTGATATTTTGGGCAGTACAACTAGTTTTGTACACACCGAAAACAACAAATATAATAATTGACCAGAAAACAGAAGTTTTTGAGTCGCCCTCTTGTGCTATTCACTTAGGGCCTATTCACACCTGCGTCTGTTTTACCGTTCTGCTCCATAAGGAGAGCAGAACAACGAAATTACTAGGTGTCGGTTCCGTTACATGAGGGACACCATCGGCGCCCGTCGGAGCCCATAGACTTTAATGGGTTCCGTCAGGTTTTTGTAATGGTGTCCGTGGTTTTATTGAAAACAATAGTGCAGCATTCTGCGCTATTGTTTCTGGTATTTTTTGGCAGATCTAACAGAGCCTCCAAGGCAGAGCTGTTTCTCAGGAAGAACCAATATGCTGCAGCTGCGATTACAGTTTCTGAAGGGGTTGGCACCCTGCTTTAATGATAAATCCTTCCAGTAATGTACCTGAGCCAGCTGTGCCATTCAGGACTATAGGAAAGCTTAGTGAGAACACCTGTGGGAGCTGCAATACTGGTCATGATGAGTGTCCCCAAACCTTTACGAAAACAGAAATGTAAAGAATGACTCCCTAGAGCGGAGAATTTTTGGTAGATGACTGGAACTGATTTGTCTTGTGTAATAAGGTCACGGTTCTTACCCTCTTGATACTGTGTTTATGTGGATGACCTTATCGAATATTAAAGAGGACCAGTCACTAGGTAATATAAGTTGAACTGGTTTATTTTGCCATAGTTAGCCAATGGGGTGGGGCTAGCTACCCTGCATCTGGTGCTGACCAATCAGCGCGATGCAGCTTGAGGGTAGTTTACGCCCTGTTGCCTAATGGCAGCTAATTAGCATAGAAGGAGTCAACACAACATTTGGCCATATCTCTGGAACAGAGTGGTGGGTGTGCAGGAAAAAATGCTGGAATCAGGGAAAACAGCGCTATTCAGGTGAGTTACCAGTTTAGCTTTTATGACCTAGTGACAGGTTCTCTTTAAATACACATATAATATACTTGTAAGTGTAAACTAGGGTTCTCTCTCCCATTCTACCATCGTCCTCTCTTTCCTCTTTCTTGTCGTTCGGTGTATTCTGACAGTGTTTTGTGTCCCTCTTTTAGGATGACAGTAAACAAGCTCAGTTCCTTGCCCTTGCAGTTGTTTACTTTATATCTGTATTAATGGTGTCTAAATACCGTGATATCCTGGAACCTCAGCGGGAGACGGCACGCTCCGCCAACCAAAGCGCTCGAAATATTAGGCAGGAAATTAACTCACCGACGAGTACAGGTATGTCTTTAATGTCATTGATCTTATGTTCTTAATGATCATTTATTGCATTCCCCATATTATAACAATTCTGAAACCTCTTTCCTTAGAACCCTGTGTTGTGCCGTTTCTCTGTTCTTCCTCCTAGAAATTTGATTAAATTGACAACTGGGTTTTACCAGATGGGAGTGTGTCCCCATATAGTCTTGACGCTGTCCAATCAGTGCACAGCCTCAGACATTGTAGGGACACGCCCATTTGATAAGGGGAATGGAAACATCCAGTTTTCAATTTATTCATAAATTTCCAGGAGGAATAACAAGGGAATGGCACCTTGCAGAGTTGAGATTTTTTGCTCCTGAAAGAACCTCTTGAAGGAGCCCAAAAGTTTGACACCATGGGATTCAATGATGGGTTACACTACTAGTCGCACACGGTTGTCCAGTTATTGCAAAAAGATCCATTTACTGTTGACTGAAGTTCCTCCTGAACTTCTCATTCGCATCTGTGACATTTCTCATTGTCCAGCAACGTCATTTTTAGAACAACCTGGCATTTCACTCTTTAAAAATTCAATTCAGCCAATTTTTTTTTTACATCCATAACAAGTTTTTTACAACTTGAGAGAGAGGCGAACGCATGGTGTTCTATTTACTGGAGGCGCAGTGTCCCGGTATTATAAAGGAGAACATGAGTGGATCTAGCTGTATTTAATCTATTCATGTTCTGTGAGTCCTTCCCTTGAGCATCGGTACAGAGGATGATATCATTGTTGTCAACAATGTGCCTGATGTCTCGCCAAGTCAGGATAAGTGCATGAGAGGGGGTTCCCTGGGAGATATCTTCTGAGAAGGGTCGTCATAGAGACTGCTAGAATAATATCAGGGACGCCATCAATGGTGACCCCACAACCCGCTTCCGGTATGAATGTAGATGTTTGTCATCCTCCCCAAACTTTCCATACTGCAATAGGCATTTAATCTCTTACCTGTTAAGTGAGATCCATCCAGCAGAATGGCAGGCTGACGGAGGAGAAGGTATACTTACTCATATGTGCTTAGATTGCCTTTGACAGCACCTTAAAACCAGTGACCTATTGGGTTGGACAGTTTTATACGGCGTTGAAGATTTTATATTGAATTGGACAGTTTTATATTGTGTTTGAGAATTTACTTTCCCTTATTAAATAATGGGAGCGTTTTACTCCAAGATTATCAACCATCTCACCGTAAGCTTTTGTTTCATTAGAGGGAGAGATTAGTATCTAACATGCAGCCTGATATTGGTGGTGGTCCAACCCTCTGCGACACCCACCGATAAGCAGAGTGAAGGGGAAGTGGCTCTTCAGCCCCTTTACTGCGGTACTGACGCAGCAACAGACGTGTCCATGTGGCCGTGTCTGGCACTGCAGCTAAGCCCCATTCAAATAAAAAAAGATAGGTAAGCAGGCGGATATAGGTAGGTAGATAGATAGATGGGTGAATGCAAATAGATAGACATAGGAACACGGAGATATTATGTATGTGTGTGTGTGTATGTGTATATATATATATATATATATAAATGTCTGTGTTACTTTGTCTATCTAAGTTCAACTATAGTGTGTGTGTGTGTATATGTGTGTGTGTGTGTGTGTGTGTATATATATATAAAATCATCTACCATATGCATAAAATTGGCTTTAAATTGAATAGTAGACTATTGGATAGCCATGCAGCATCTCCACACTTATTAGACCTTCCCGTTGAGCGTATGACTGGCAATAAGGGACCCTACAGAAGCCTCAATAAAAAGATGAGAACAAGTTTCTGTCAGACCACAATTGTACATTACACACCTCAGTGTGAATTGTTTCTGCGCTGGCGTAAAACCATTTTCTGAACTCTCTAATGGGTAAATAGATCCAGTCTCTCCACAGATTGCAATTCTTTCAGAGGTTGAAAGGTTTGAAAATACTAACATGTCAGGCCCCAGCGCTTCCCCAGAGCCCCTCTGTCTGTTCAGTTTGTGTCCACGCACATCGCGCTGTAAAGCTAATGCCGCACAAAGTGCTCGCACTCTCCATCTCTTTGTCTGCACACAGAGGTGCTGCTCCGTCTCCACTCTGGAAGCCGATGGCTCGGTCCTGTGGGGGAAGCTCTCCTTGTATGGAAACGCTTGTCAGAAGTTTTTACATCAATTTTGCATTTTCACCTTCAGAGCGTCAGTTACAAAGAATTCATTGGCCTCCCGTATATTGTAACATTCCTTTTCTTTACTGATTGAGAATGACTGCATAGAAAAGACTGTGTAGTTGTCAAGGTATTTGATCATGGTTTATAGGGCAGCAACCAGTATGACTTTTTAATAGTTCTGCTTTATCTGACATTTTTAAGAATATAAAATGTTAGAAATTGCTTACCATTTATATTACAACATTCCTACAAGTGTGTTGTTGTTGTTGTTGTTTTTTCTGTGAGGATTGTATTCGGTAAAACATATCAAAATTATTGGCACCCCCTAAAGAATATTTTAAAGAGGACCTGTCATTTTTGCTGTCTGTTTTAGTAAATACTTGTATTTCCCATAAAATAACAATTCTAGAGCATCTTTTCTTAGAACTGTTGTCTTTTCTCTGTTATTCCTACTGGAAATGTATGAATAAATTGACAACTAGGTGTTACCATTCCCACCTGTCCGAATAGGGTGTCCCTGCACAGTCTCAGACTAGCGGCACTGATTGGACAATGTCAGTGTGTAGGGACACCCCCGTTTGACAATCGGAATGGTAACGCCAATTTATTCATACATTTCCAGGTGGAATAACAGAGGAACTGCACATGCAGAGATCTGAGAAAAGATGCTCCAGAATTGTTATTTTATGGGAAATAGAAGTAGTTCATAAAACAGACACGTCAGGAGAGGTGATAGGTCCTGTTTAAATAAGACTAAGTTTGGACAAAAAACTCTGGGCCTTATTTAAAAACAAACTCTGGCCTTCTTGCTCAGCGAGTAAGTTTAATAAATTAAAGATAATGTTTAGTTGGTTGCTTTGGGCAAAAAGGTACGTTGGTCACTTTTGAAAACTGATTCTCAATGGGGGAAATTTATTAAAACTGGTGTTCTATTTATATATGGCAGCCTTAAAGGGGTTTTCCCACAATACATGTGTGATCATTGGTGGTCCGACTGCTGGGATGCGGAGAACAGGGGACATAAAGTCCCCGAAGTGCTCCATGAGAATGGAGCGCTGGTGCACATGCTTCGTCAAAGCTCCATTCATTTTTTATGGAGCTGCCGGAGACTGCCAGAAGCCCCATAGAATCTAAAAAAGCACTGGTCGAGCATGCAAACCAGCACTCCATTCTCTTGGAGCACTTCGGGGCACTTACGGTCTCCCGCTCTCCTCATCGCTGGATGTCCCAGCAGTCAGACCCCCCAGCGATCACACATGTATCCCCTATCCTGTGGATAGGAGATACATGTGTTTTGTGGAAAACCCCTTTAATCTAAAGTGCCCTGGAGCACGATGTACATCATTTATTAAGTGGCGCAATCCCCTTAATAAACTTGGCCCAACTCTGACCATCCGTGCGCCAGAAAGTCGGATCTACGCCATGAGCTGGCATAGATATGCCCTATAATTTATGCCAATTTGTGGCGTATATTCTAGCAGATTTGTTAGCCCACGTGTTTTCCCACACTCCCCTTTAAGCCACACCCACGGTCTTAAAAAAAATAGCGTGAGCGTCGTAAAAAATATAGTCACTAAATGTTTATTTAAGATTCACACCTTTTGGCAACCTTTCCTACATAAAATGCAGAAGATTTATGGAAGTGGTCTTGAAAACACTTTGGGGGGAATTTATGAAGCCCTCGACACCTGTTTTCTGTCAGAGAAAAGTTGCATTTTGCACAAAAAAATTGCGACTTTTCTATTTTTTTGTCGACTCCGACACTTTTTAAAACCGTGGACGGTGCTTAGCGGAAGGGGGTGGAGTAATTGCAGTCTGATAAATTTTGTATAATTTGTGCCAGAAAACTGGTGCAAATTAAAGCGCAAATTTTATTTTCTGGTGCACGGACGGCCAGAGATGCACCTATGTTATTAAGAGGCGTGCACCTCTTAACATATTGGACGTATCTTACTACAACTTTCTATAGATTAAGATTGGCGTATGAAACGCCAGTCTTAATAAATTCCCCCCTTGAGTTTGTGTATACTTGGTGACCATGTAAATCTTGTTATAGAGAAGCGATTTTTAAACAACTATTTATTGCTAGGTTGATCATAGCTAGAAACTTAATGTCACCTAGAGTCCCCAATATGGTAACGTGAAAAATAAGTTAATAATATTATACCATATGAACAATGTTGGTATATGAAGAAAGGAAAAGTGGGGACATTTAGGCAAGTTTAGATAAGATGGCTGAATTATTGAAGGGATGAGTGATATGTTCCTCTTCTCTCCCTTTTGTTCTATTGCCTCTATCTGGGGTGAGTGGGGCAATGAGTGATTTTTCTTATGTGATGTTATAATTTGAATTTTGTATTGGAAATTTGGAAATAAAAAATAAAATGGGAAAAAAAATATCCACATTTTTACGCAAAATGCGACTCTACTACGCCAGAAAACTGGGCTTGTTTGTTTAAATAGGATCTGTCACTAGTTTAGTAATGCCCAATCTCCTAGCTAATTTAATAGGCGCTGTCACACTGATAATGCTAGTAAAAATTGTGTCCCAAAAAGTTTATTATTTTAAAAGTTATGAGCTTTTTTCAAAATATGCAAATGAGGCTATACTAGACAAAATGGCGTCAACAGCAGCGATTCTCCTGAGGTGGAGCTGCGTCATAGCCTCGGACGCTGTCCTATCAGCATGAAGCTGCTTCACACAGTGTGAGAGACTGAGGCTGGGAGAAGGGGGATCACTTCAAATAGCCATATCTCGGGCTGTGGACCACCTAGAACACTGGTGGCATATGAAAGATGAGTTTCTAATCTTTCATATGCCACCAGGATCGCAGTTCTAGCTGTGACACAACGGGAGATATCACCAGTTGAAAACACAGTCTCGAATGGAATCTGTATACTATAAGATCACGCTGTGCTGCTGGGCTGGGATGGGGGAGCAGCTGTGTGCTGATTGGACAGCGTCATACAGAAAACATTACGCCGCCCAGAGAGAAAAGAAAGTGTCACCTCCTATTTGGCTATTAGAGCCACATTATCATATTTAGAAAAATGCTCACAACTTTGCAAATGATGATCGGTTTTGAAAAAATAATTACACTGTAGTTATCAGCAGCAAAGCGCCTATTAGATTAGTTAGGAGATAGGGAATTAGTAAACTGGTGACCGTCCCTTTTTAATAAATTCCCCCCAATGTATTTTCATAGCTCCTGTACTCCAGAATCTCCATTGTGATCTATGACCATTTTCTATTTCCAGTGCTGCTGTTCTCGCCTACGAAAGCATCACCAAATGTCAATAATGTGGCACCAATATTTTTGGAATCTATGTTTTTTTGTTAAGTTAATGCCAATCTTCATGGCAATTGCCTAAAATCATTATGTTAAATAAGTAAATTACACATAATAGATAGATCATATGTAAGTGAGTAAGTCCTATGTGTGATGACTGATACATATTAACACATGCCTGTGCTAAGCCAATATTTGATCGTTTCCTGCCCGTAGGGCATGCATTTTGCTGCTGTTTAATACTCTGTCAGGATTTGGTCTTTGGATAAATGGTATTTTGTTCCATCTACAACATAGTCTGGTATAACTGACTAATCTCAAAGCTCTGGTGTATGTGAATGGATTTACATCTAACGTCTCACTCCTCTGTGATTCCCCTGTGTTAGGACCTCAGATCAATAATCTTATACAAGAGACCTTGTCCATCAGCTTGTCCATCTCTACACAGCTCTTTGTATGTGCAGATGGTGCACTTATGGCCTTGTATCACCCTAACCTTTTAAGGCCAGTGGTGTGTTAATATTGTAGATTATTTAATTTTTTATTAGTGTTGTATTTTATTCTTTTTTGTCTTCTTTCTTTAGACACTCCAGCTATGTTTCCTGATATCAAGGAAAAGGAAACTCCCACACCTATCGAAGAACTTCATTTAGAAAGCTCTATTCCTCACACGGACTCTGGCATTGGAGAAGAACACATTAGCAGCATCTTAAATGGAAATGATCTAGATAGTAGCATAAGCCCAGACGTCATGGGTGAACTACTGTCTACGTTGTCATCAGATGTAAAGAAGTCACAGGAAAGTTTGACAGACAGTGAAATGCTAAAACCAGCGCCCTCCATATCTAGCATCAGCCAAAGCAAGGGTATCAATGTCAAAGAAATTCTAAAGAGTCTAGTAGCCGCTCCGTTTGAGATGGCCGAGGCTGGGCCTGACCCAGTACCCTACCCCGACCCTGCACTCAAAAGGGAAGCCCAGGTCATTCTTCCCATGCAGTTTCATTCCTTTGACAGGTATGACATCACATAACTTTTAATGTTTTTCTACATTCCTTTCTCAAAATGTTAATTACTGCATTCATATGAGAATTTTATGTTGGTTTCCGTGTATATATACACATCTGGTCAAACAGTCTGGTGTAGTTAATGCCCAATTTGCCTGATAATTGCAGTTTATTATTTCACAATGATCAAAGACTGATTTGATTATATTTCATTGGAATGAACACGTCAGAAGGGAAACAGTGCAAATCTAAGGTCACCTGCTAAAACCAGGCAGCACCTTATATTTTTTCACATGGCGATTGTGTGAGAAGAGCTGATGGAGCAACATTACTTACACAAAGAAAAAAAAGTCAAGAACAAAGTGTAAAAATACATATTCTTCAAGATCATTAGAAGAAAACTGAGCTACTAGATCCTAGGACTCCTCCGGAAGTATTTGAAGGGGGCGTCTGCATTGGACAATACCAGTTCAGTTCGAAATCCCTCCTGAGTCCAACTGTTCTTGGGGAGGGGTGGTCTTACTGCATCAATCCCCACTGTCAACTGAACTGCAACTCAAGTGTTAATTTTCCGTGGCAGAATTACAGAGTTCCAGTTCTGGTCCTCTACATCTGATATTCATTAAGTCATGCTTATCTGTTTAACTCATAGTGGGGGGGGGGGGGGTTGCAAATCAGGGAGCCATCTTTTTTTTTTTTTTTAGCTGAACATTACCTGATGGTTACCTGAAGTGAAGAACATCTTTTGAGGGTATGCTCCCGTCATTTAATTGTAAATATGCCTCATCCAAAACGCACACTAAAAGTCAGCCGAAGGTGTGGGTGCAGTGTTCAGCTAAAGATGGATGTTCTACTTCTGGGGGTTAAAACTTACATGTCCTAGTGAACCTTTCTTCAAACATATTTGTTTTCACCTGTAAACCAGTACATTCTTATCACTGGTTTACATTGTTCCACCACATAAGAGCAGTGTTGTTGAGCATTATTTGTAATTCTGGCTTCATTTTCAGTGATGGTATTAGGTGACATGGGGTACGAGTCCAAAGATGCATTAATGAACCTAACAAGTGTAAACCATAGGGAAGAGTGAAACCTATGTACACAGCCTTAAAAGAGTTGTCACTAATCATTTTCAGTCATATTTTCCATCCCTTTAGACAATGATACTCTACAAATTTGAAGGGGTATTAAGAGATATGGCATGACAGTACAGTGAAGGAAATAAGTATTTGATCCCTTGCTGATTTTGTAAGTTTGCCCACTGTCAAAGACATGAACAGTCTAGAATTTTTAGGCTAGGTTAATTTTACCAGTGAGAGATAGATTATATATTAAAAAAAAACAGAAAATCACATAGTCAAAATTATATATATTTATTTGCATTGTGCACAGAGAAATAAGTATTTGATCCCTTTGGCAAACAAGAATTAATACTTGGTGGCAAAACCCTTGTTGGCAAGCACAGCAGTCAGACGTTTTTTGTAGTTGATGATGAGGTTTGCACACATGTTAGATGGAATTTTGGCCCACTCCTCTTTGCAGATCATCTGTAAATCATTAAGATTTCGAGGCTGTCGCTTGGCAACTCGGATCTTCAGCTCCCTCCATAAGTTTTCGATGGGATTAAGGTCTGGAGACTGGCTAGACCACTCCATGACCTTAATGTGCTTCTTTTTGAGCCACTCCTTTGCTGCCTTGGCTGTATGTTTCGGGTCATTGTCTTGCTGGAAGACCCATTTTTAATGTCCTGGTGGAGGGAAGGAGGTTGTCACTCAGGATTTGACGGTACATGGCTCCATCCATTCTCCCATTGATGCGGTGAAATAGTCCTGTGCCCTTAGCAGAGAAACACCCCCAAAACATAATGTTTCCTCCTCCATGCTTGACAGTGGGGACGGTGTTCTTTGGGTCATAGGCAGCATTTCTCTTCCTCCAAACACGGCGAGTAGAGTTAATTCCAAAGAGCTCAATTTTAGTCTCATCTGACCACAGCACCTTCTCCCAATCACTCTCAGAATCATCCAGATGTTCATTTGCAAACTTCAGACGGGCCCGTACATGTGCCTTCTTGAGCAGGGGGACCTTGCGGGCACTGCAGTATTTTAATCCATTACGGCGTAATGTGTTACCAATGGTTTTCTTGGTGACTGTAGTCCCAGCTGCCTTGAGATCATTAACACGTTCCCCCCGTGTAGTTTTTGGCTGAGCTCTCACCTTCCTCAGGATCAAGGATACCCCACGAGGTGAGATTTTGCATTGAGCCCCAGATCGATGTCGATTGACAGTCATTTTGTATGTCTCTCATTTTCTTACTATTGTATCAACAGTTGTCTCCTTCTCACCCAGCGTCTTACTTATGGTTTTGTAGCCCATTCCAGCCTTGTGCAGGTCTATGATCTTGTCCCTGACATCCTTAGAAAGCTCTTTGGTCTTGCCCATGTTGTAGAGGTTAGAGTCAGACTGATTAATTGAGTCTGTGGACAGGAGTCTTTTATACAGGTGACCATGTAAGACAGCTGTCTTTAATGCAGGCACCAAGTTGATTTGGAGCGTGTAACTGGTCTGGAGGAGGCTGGACTCTTAATGGTTGGTAGGGGATCAAATACTTATTTCTCTGTGCACAATGCAAATAAATATATATAATTTTGACTGTGATTTTTCTTTTTTTTTTAATATAATCTATCTCTCACTGGTAAAATTAACCTAGCCTAAAAATTCTAGACTGTTCATGACTTTGACAGTGGGCAAACTTACAAAATCAGCAAGGGATCAAATACTTATTTCCTTCACTGTATATTCTTCCAGACCATGGGTTTTTAGGACGACTGTGTAATCTTTACTGTTGTGTATTAAATGGACACTAACTTTTCAAACAACTTATGCTAATCTAATAATATACCTGATATATATCAACTTTTAAATTAACTTACTGTTAAAATGTAGTTGTTTTATCCATAACAATTCTGTTCGAAGTTACTGCCACTATTTGCCTCCCTTCTTGTAATCTGCTAGCCACCTGTGTCTGCAGAAGTCTATGGAGAGAGGAGGGGGAGCAGGAGGAGGGAGTAGAGAGGGAAAGAGACACAGACATGATTCCTATACAAGTCTATAAATAAGGGAAGAGGAGGCAGGAACAGAGACTTAGTGAATCAGACATAGACACGCACAGAAGTCTATGGAGAAGGGAAGGGGGAGCAGGAGAAAGCAGGAACAGAGTGAGAAATACACAGATGTGCTGGTAAGATTTCTATGTCATCCCAGTGGATTCTCAGCTACATTGCTCATTACTGCTATATAATCTGTTCCTTGCTGCAGCTTCTACATACACACTCCTCAACCTTGAAATTACAACACCAAGAAGTGCTGTCTGTAAGGTTATGCAAATCGTGTAGCAGGTGTCGCTAAGATCTGCAAATTATCAAATTTTCGAGCACATCGCTCCAATCTGTGGTATGTGGGAGAGGCATAAAAGTCAGATTGAAAGCAATGTTTTTTAGCCACATAAAACCTTAAAAATCTGATCAAGTGTTCTGGGATGATTGTGTCTTCTGTTCGTCGACATGCCAATCATCGCCACTTGAGTGGGACCGAATCCTTGAACTGAGAGACCTAGGTTTATCACTCCGGCAGATCGCTACACTCCTAGGCCGAGATGTCAGCACTGTTCAACGTCGTGTATCTCGGAGGTTGGGAGAACAACGAACAGGAATAAACGCAAGAGGTGTGCGGAGGCGAACCCCTGCACGGACAGATCGTCTTATTGGAAGAATGGCACAAGTTGATCCATTCTGTACGGCAAGGGAAATTGGACGTCATATCCCGAGCCTAGGGCGGCAACCAGTATCGACATGAACCATCAAAAGGCGTTTGCACTACATTGGGCTTCGAGACCCATCCAGCTCCGGGTGTTCCGTTGATCACACGCCAACGGTCTCAAAGGCTATCATGGTGCACAGCAAGACAGAAATGGACGTCTAGCTTCAGCAATGAGTTCTGCTTTTGTCTCAGCAACACCATGAAGAGGCCTTCACAAGGGAACGTCACACCGATCCGACTCCCAGGATTATGGTGTGGCGTGGCATAATGTATGGTAGCTGGACACATTTAGTCTTTATTTCAGGTACACTAACAGCTTGGCGTTACATTGATTTGGTCGTGGAACCAGTGGTACGGCCATTTCTCCAAAGTGTCCCAGAAGCCATTTTTCAACAGGACAGCACCAGGCCGCATGTTGCTCGTGCTACTATGTGCAGCCTGCATGGCCTAAACGCGCTACCATGGCCCGCAGCGTCTCCAGACTTTTCTTCCATCGAGCACATCTAGGACGTAATTGGTCGGCAGGGAGCTGCCAGCAGCCAATCTTGATGATTCACGTGCCAGAGTTCATTCAGCGTGGCATAACATTCCTCAGACAACCATTAATAACCTCATTGATAGCATTGCCAAGGCGTGTAAGTGGTTGAATTCTGTGCGTTGCGCTCATACTCGATACTCAATAAAGATGTTTGGAATATTTTGTTTCCATTTTCTTATCATTTGCACATCATTAACATGTCTTATCGATCCTGTGATTTCCACAATTCCAAAACTTTTTTTTCTTGGTGTTGCAATTTCAGTGTTAAGGAGAGTATATGTGATAGAGATCGGAAAGCAGGATTCTCCTCTTCTATGTGTGCAGTGTATAGAAGACTTGATGGCAGTTAGGCTTCGCCCACTAGCTGAAAGACAACCGAATTAGAGAGCGAGCCTACAGAGGGGAAAACTGCTAAATAATGCAGAATACAAGTCCTATAATGGCCAGAAATAGTTATTCATCATGTGCACATATGACAGCTTTTTGTGAAAATTCACCTGAAAAGCTTGGTACGCTTTAACTCAATCTTCCCGATACAGTTTGTACATTGTTGACAGCACATTTCCTGTCCACAACCATTTTTATGGCAGCATAAAAGATCCGATGAGCCGACGATCAAGCGTTTGTCCGTTCGTCAGCTGATTGCTACCATGTTTACACAGTCCAATTATCATGAACGATCGGTCATACAAGTGTTTGTTCACCCAATCAACAGTCCGTCTAAAAGGGCCTAAACTTGCCTAAGACATTTGGAAGATTAGCTACATATTTGGAGCAGGTAAATTAACATGGCGGTTCGCTGATTGCCTCCTGCAGAATATCGGTGCAGAGATTTGTTATGAATATTTCATATATTCCTTTTTCACTGGTATTTGCCAATCCTCTATCCTTATGAGATTGTGTACTGTGTAGTAAATGTAGCTATTTGCCGTTCTCCAGTCTCTTTATATGTCTAAGCCCAGGTTTTAGTGAGAAGAGGCAGAATGAACAGTGTAGAAAAGCCATCATGCTCTTGTTAGGCCCATTATTGTTCACAAGCGAGGGATTCTGTGAAATGACAACATCAAGATACAAAGTAGGCTAATACGCTTCAACAAAAGGCGCTTCAGTGTTTGTAATATATGCAGCAGCTCAAGAACTATCGAATGTAAATGATGAGGTGATATTGATGAAAGGAGGGGATTGAGGTCTCAGGGGGCGCTGATGACGGATTGAACAGAAGCGGCCTTGCTCCACTCGTAACTGAAGCCTGTCGTCTTCACCGCTCAAAGCCATAATGGGAGGTGGCAGTCTGAAATGAGTTGCCACGGCAAAGAGTATTATTTTTGAAATGCTTTCACACAAATCACTAGGCCCTGCATACAACTTAGTTTCATGCTTTAATGTCATCAGGAGGCACAAATTGGTGTGTCTAATTGTTTGCCACCTGCCAGCAAAATGAGCTGCCAGCTTGCCAGACGGGTTTGATTGTCTGTCAGCCATTCAGTCGATTGAGAGTGACAACATCAAAAATTATCCTTCAAACTCTGAGACCTTGGTGGAGCTTTTCAGACAGCCGTTCTTCACAAGTGCTTTTGGATTACAGCGTTTTTTAAATAATTACCAATATATCTGTTTCTACTGCCTCATATGTTTGGGAGTACCTGTCATTACCTGCACCACTGAGGATTGACATCAATGGCTCAGGATTGTTAATCCTCTTCTTTTTTTTTTTTCCCTCTTTACTTTTACTATGTGGTATATTTTACGTTACACTTATTTTTTGTATTTTTTTTTTGCTGTATTGTCACACTTTTTGGCCACAACTATCACAATATATGTGTAATAGTGTGGTATATATATATATATATATATATATATATATATATATAATTATTATTTTTTTACATTTTCACAGTAAAAATGTTGGACCCTGTGCAATAAACATGTAAAAAATTTATAAAGCAAGGACACTTGTATAGCAGACTGCACAACTAGATATGAATGAAATCACTTTATAAACACAATAAAAAAAAATGCAAAGTGTAAAGCAAACAGACAACATCTAAAAACACTTCAAAATGCACGAATGTGTGCTGGACCCCAGTACTGGCCCCTGGTTAAGCCACAGGACGAGCATTAATGGGATAAAACTGATTATATAGCATACACCACCGATCAGATTGAAAACAATGTGTTTTTTTCCCATGAGTGATCGTACTGTGGCCTAACCAGGGGGTCCAGCATACATTTGTGCATTTTTAAGTGATTTTAGATGTGGTCTGTTTGCTTTATATTTAGCATTTTTTGTACTGTGGTAATAAAGAGATTTCATTCATTTCTAGATGTGCAGTCTGCTATACGTGTGTCCTTGTTTTACAGGTTTTTTTTACACACATAGAGAGACATGCACATATATATATATATACTGTCATGCAATTCTTTTCACAACAATGAATAATGTATGAATCGTACAGAAATATATATTTTTAACTTTTGTTCCTGGAGTGTTATGATAAAAAGGTGTCGATGGGTCTTCATTCCTCCCCAGCGCCTTTGTCCTGCACATTTGTGCATTGTCCAATCCGCATGACCATTAGTATGAGAGAAAAATCCCATTGCTAAATATGAATATCCAACAGACTCCAAAAACTTTACTGTACTTTGTTTAATGTACCTACATACCATGTGCTCCTCTTTAATTTCATGATGATTTATTCTCTGTTCAGAAAGAATGGTAATGTCACAATTCTGCTGGTTTCCGGTTACCAGGAAGCAGTGTATTGTGGAAACACAAATGACAGTCATAGAACTTAGCTGATGGATCACATATCTGACAGGTCTGTGGACCAAAGGAAACCAGCAGAATTTGGAGCAATTGAAAGCAGCAACATATATGAAAGGAGAACAAGAAATCAAACTGGGAAGCCAACGAGACTGGGACATAGTTGGTGTCATGTTGTTTGAGAGCGACTCCCAGTGAGGCCAATGATTGTTACTTTTTGTGTTAGCCTATATTTGGTGAATGAGAACTTATAAGTATTATAAATTGGTTGTCCATGCCTGCTATAAAATATACACAGTGTTGCCTGCCATACACTTGCCTCATTTGTGTCTTCTTTATGTTCTGCCCCTCACAGAAGTGTAGTTGTACCGGTGAAGAAACCCCCACCTGGCAGTTTAGCTGTGAACACAGTGGGTGCTTCCAGCGGTGGTAGTCTTACCCCCAGCACAACACCAAATATATTCGCTGCTACTGGAGCAACACCCAAAAGTATGATCAATACAACAGGTATTTGTTCCTTCATTTCATCTTCCATCAAAAACGTGGTGTTGGTAATGTATGTCATGTAGCCTGAGGCACCATTGTGTGGCTTGCATGTGAATGTGTTCTGCTCACTTTTTGTATAGGCTCAATAGTTTACGGTCATGAAATAGGGGTTGTTTACTTTGTACCTAGTTGTTAGAAAGGTCCCTTGAAAAAAAAAATATCATAAAGTGTCCCCCTGCTGGGATTCCCTGCGATCAGCTACCACCTGTGGCAAATACCTGGCTGTATGTTTATTTTCCCTGCAGCGCCACCACTGGGGGGAATTAAGCATTACACAGTGCACATTCACATCAAAGAGTTGTCTGTGTAATACAGGGCACGTTCTCCAGAGCGAGAGAGACACTTTTTAACCACTCTCTTCTCTGATGAGGATCTTGAACTGTGGACCCCCTTTATTAGCTAAAAATTCCTTAATATAGTATATGTGAATGGGTTCTCTAAACTGGGTAACCCATGTAAAGTATATTGGTGTATTTGTCAGGTTTGGGAATATAATACATACTAGTCCTTCTCAATGAATTAGAATATCATCAAAAAGTTTATTTATTTCAGTAATTCAATTAAAAAAGTGAAACTCCTATACTCTATAGATTTGTTACACAGAGTGATCTATTTCCAGCAGTTTTTCTTTTAATGGACCAACACCAGCAGATGACATGGGTCCCCAAACCATCACTGACTGTGGAAACTTCACACTGGACCGCAGGCAACTTGGATTGATGCCTCTCCACTCTTCCTCTAGACTCTGGGAACTTGATTTACAAATGAAATGCAAAATTTACTCTTATCTGAAAACAGGACTTTGGACCACTGAGCAGCAGTGTTGGTCCATTGTGTTATATCCAGTCCAGAGTCAGCGCAGCGTCTAACAGTAAATTTTCGAGCACTTCATGCTTCCCTCTGCTGACAAGCTTTCTGGAGATGCTGATTGTATTTTCCAGCAGGACTTGGCACATGCCCACACTGCCAAAAGTACAAATACCTGGTTTAATAACCACAGTATCACTGCGCTTGATTGGCCAGGAAACTCGCCCGACCTAAACCCTATAGAGAATCTATGGGGTATTGTCAAGAGGAAGATGAGAGACACCAGACCCAACAATGCAGACGAGCTGAAGGCCGCTATCAAAGCAACCTGGGCTTCCATAACACCTCAGCAGTGCCACAGGCTGATCGCCTCCATGCCACGCCACATTGATAACACCTCAGCAGTGCCACAGGCTGATCGCCTCCATGCCACGCCACATTGATAACACCTCAGCAGTGCCACAGGCTGATCGCTTCCATGCCACGCCGCATTGATGCAGTAATTCATACAAAAGGAGCTCCGACCAAGTATTGAGGGCATATACTGTACATACTTTTCAGTAGCCCAACATTTTGGTATTAAAAATCATTTTTGAAATTGGGCTTATATAATATTCTAATTTTCTGAGAGATTGAATTTGGGGTTTTCATTAACTGTTACCATAATCATCAACATTAAAAGAAAAAAATGCTGGAAATAGATCACTCTGTGTGTAATGAATCCATATAATATATGAGTTTTCACTTTTTTAATTGAATTACTGAAATTAACTTTTTGATATTCCAATTCATTGAGAAGGACTAGTATACAGTAAAGCCCAAACAGTAGGCCTTGTGTGTCAAAACTGTCTGAGAGAAAGTGTCCTTGTTCTCTGCTGTAAACAATCACAACCCTTGTTTCAAATGTTCTTTGCAGTTCAGAAAATGGAAACTGTAATCTGATTGGTTTCAGCCAGACTACTTTTTCTTGGAAGTGTTTTTGGTGCAACCAGGGGCCTGACTGTAGTGTCCTCTGACCATATGTCGTTCTATGCTGCGCTATGAAATCATGTCTCGTCCTGTTATGTCCTGTGCTGCTGTGTGCTGCTCATATACTCCATCTGTCCTACACTGTTCTGTACCACTATATAACGCCATATACATGTGCGCTGTGTTCTGCTGTATAATATGATATGCTTTCCTGTCCAGTGCAGCTCCTTTCTGCTCTAATAATACCCACTGGTAACAAATACCCATAGACTGTACTGAAGAACCCTCACACCACTACTATTCTCTGGAGGCAGCCATTTTGTAGGCTCCGCTAGTGTTCATTAGAATATATTTATTCATCTTTTTATATTTCAGAACACTTAACCGAGATTGTATACATACGTCACTCCTGAGGCAAACCAAAGCCTATTTTCTCCCTACGAGACATATACAAACTCTCCAATAAGTAGTTTCCTAATATATTTGTATCGACATAAAAGTTTAGATTCAGGACTAGAATTCCAGGCAGTGGAGGAATATATAAATTCCCTCGCTATATCCTATCATTCTGAAACGTAATGCTCTCTGTGCAGACGCTGCCACCTCGATCTAGGATGGTCTTCTTAGTGCTCTGCTTCCAGGTGATAATAAAATATGATGTTTTGTATATTTCACATGTTGAGTCTTTGTCTCTGAAACAGGTGCTGTGGATTCAGCCTCATCCTCCTCATCTTCATCATCCAGTTTCGTAAATGGTGCTACCAGCAAAAACCTACCAGCAGTGCAGACTGTGGCTCCTATGCCTGAGGACTCTGCCGAAAACATGAGGTAATTCACATACATTTCTATATGTGTTTATGTACAGTATATACCTAAAGGAGAAACACTATTGTTTTATATTTGTTTTTAACGGAAACTGAAAGCCATTGGTCTCTTATCACGGCCTCGACTGCGTTCCAGTTGCACGTTTCCACAGAAGAAAGGTCTAAGAATAGGGGAAAGACAATCTGCAGCTCCTTTATTAAATGATGTGTGGTTTATATTTGTTTGATATTGGCTATAGACTGAGAACCACATTGCCGTATGCTTGTTTACGACTGTGTTGACTACCGTTAACAGCTTGTAGTATAATTAAAATGAAATTTGCACGTGTGTTCCCCCTGTATTTACAACGCAATGACATATGTAGGCATTGGATAATTAATCATTTACATGATCCCATACAGTTTCTTCAGATTGCTTTCTCCTAATCAAGAATCACCGGCTTGGTCATGCATATAATACATGCGCACTCGTCTTCTTTATAAATCCCTCATTGTCCCACCTCTTAATATCATGGTCGTATTCTGTTGTATTACTGACTGCTTATAGATAGTGATGGTAAATAATTCTAATCATGATCATTTTAATCTACTTATTTCTAACAATTGATTTGAAAATAAATAAATGCATAATAAATATGTTTTTTACGGTACATTTTATTTTTTTATTGCTCCTTTCCCACAGTATAACTGCCAAGTTAGAGAGAGCCTTGGAAAAGGTAGCTCCTCTTCTACGTGAGATCTTTGTTGATTTTGCCCCATTCTTATCCCGGACATTGCTGGGAAGTCACGGACAGGAGCTGTTGATAGAAGGTAGGAATCACCGATACACAGTCCTTGCGTTCCTTGTTTTTTGTTTTTTTTTCAATAGTTTTTTATTTCCCACCCTTGTTTGTTTGTCTGTCTACGCTACGAGCCTCCATCAGGGATTCCGTTGAGGTTTCTGTTCATTTTGATGTCAAGAATAGCTGCTTGCTGCGCTGTTTTTGACATCAAAATGATGGAAATATTTACTGAACCCTGGCCATCAGGCGCCGTTTGTAAACTTTAAAAAAAAATTCAACTACAGCAGTCAGTTGCAGACGTATAGGGCGTATATTCAGTAGCGCACTTTAAACTTGCACGTCAAGCCTATGACCCAACATTATGTGAACAGGGACCTACAACTGCATTTGTTTTCAAAGCCTAATTTGCTGTTGTCGTTCCTGTAAATCTAGATTAGTGTGACTTTTAGAGTCTGTTTACCCTACGGCCAACGTGTATTTCAGCGTAAAAAATCAGAAGCTACAGCGAATGTGCTGTTGTGTGTGGATGAACCCCATTGTCATTCAGAGGGGGTAATCCTCAGTGTTTCTGTGTGAAATAAGCAGCATGCTACTTATTTCCACTGTAGATTTATTTTTCCCACAGACCGAAATCCTGCATGGGAACGAGGTTGTGGAAACCCCCTTCAGGGGCATAGCTAGGGGGGCAGGCGGGGCATGGGCCCCGGGCGCAACTAGGTGGTAGGGAATTGGGATGCCGCAGAGCAGCTGTTTGCTGCTGTTAGGTGCCCTGTATGTCGGACACCAGCATTAGAAAGAGGCAGTAGTTAATGCGGCGGCATTCTGACTGAGGTCTGTGACAGCCTGTGAATGGACCAGTCCAGTCACCTGATCTGTCTCGTGACCTCACGTCAGTAACATGGGGTCAGAGGATTCAGGTCAGGTGACTGGACTGGTCCATTCCCAGGCTGTCACCGACCCTAGTCAGAAGGAACTCGGCCGCTGCCAGTGCCGCATGACCTCCTCGGCCCCTCCGGTGAGTCACGTCAGGCAGAGTGGAGAGTGGTAGCGGTAGGCTACCGCTCTCTGCTCTGTTTACCGTGTGGTGCTAAGTACAAGGGGGGGGGGAGTGTGACGCTATTTACAAGGGAGGGGGGGAGTGTGGCGCTATTTACAAGGGAGGGGGGAGTGTGGCGCTATTTACAAGGGAGGGGGGGAGTGTGGCGCTATTTACAAGGGAGGGGGGGAGTGTGGCGCTATTTACAAGGGGGGGGGAGTGTGGCGCTATTTACAAGGGGGGGGGAGTGTGGTGCTATTTACAAGGGGGGGGGAGTGTGGCGCTATTTACAAGGGGGGGGGGGGAGTGTGGCGCTATTTACAAGAAGGGGGAGTGTGGCGCTATTTACAAGGGGGGGGAGTGTGGCGCTATTTACAAGGGGGGAGTGCGGCACTATTTACAAGGGGGGTGTGGTGCTATTTACAAGGGGTGGTGCTATTTACAAGGGGGGAGTGTGGCGCTATTTACAAGCGGGGCATCGGGCTGTGTTACGATATTTACAAGGGGGGAGTGTGGCGCTATTTACAAGTGGGGGGAGTGTGGCGTTATTTACAAGGGGGGCAGCGGGCCTATCTACAATGGGGGGTGTGCCGCTATCTACAAGGGGGGCTGTGTGGCGCTGTTTAAAAGGGGGGGCTGTGTGGCACTATATACAAGGGCAACTGTGTGGCACGATCTACAACAGCGGGATGTGTGTGCCGCTATCTACAAGAGAGGGGCTGTGTGTGGCACTATCTACAAGGGTGGGTAGCGCTATTTACAAGGGGGCTGTGTGGCGCTTCCTACAAGAGAGGGGCTGTGTGTGGCACTATCTACAAGGGTGGGTAGCGCTATTTACAAGGGGGCTGTGTGGCGCTTCCTACAAGAGAGGGGCTGTGTGTGGCACTATCTACAGGAGAGGGGCTGTGTGTGGCACTATCTACAGGAGAGGGGCTGTGTGTGGCACTATCTACAGGAGAGGGGCTGTGTGTGGCACTATCTACAGGAGAGGGGCTGTGTTTGGCACTATCTACAAGAGATGGGCTGTGTGTGGCGCTATTTACAAGGGGGGCTGTGTGTGGCGATATCTACAAGGGGGGCTGTGTGTGGCGCTGTTTACAAGGGGGCGATGTGTGTGGCACTATCTACAAGGGGGGCTGTGTGTGGAGCTATCTACAGGGGGCTGTGTGGTGTTATATACAAGAGGGGGGCTGTGTGTGGCGCTATCTACAGGGGGCTGTGTGTGGCGCTATCTACAGGGGGCTGTGTGTGGCCTGTTTCATTTATTTTCTTTTAATTTATTTTTATGTTACCTCCCTTATATAACTATATCACTTGTAAAATGTAGAAATGGTTTTATGCTTGAGTTACATTAAAAAAATAGTGAAAAAAAATTACACCTCATTGATTGGTAGAGAAAGCAAACACGGCGAAGGGGAAGGAGATGTCGGGAAATAAGTTGGGAGGGCGCCAATCTGAATCTTTGCCCCGGGTTCAGAAGAACCTAGCTACGCCTCTGCCCCCTTCAAATGCATTGGATGCGGATTATAGGCAGATGTCATTTTTAATATGTGTACGCTTCACTTAATTTTTGGACACATGTTAATTTTGGTAATAAACAATTTAAAGGGTAACTAAACTTTCAAAAAACTTCTGATATATCATAGTAACATGTCAAAAGTTTTGATTGGTGGGGGTCCGAGGACTGAGACCCCCACCAATTTCTCATACGAAGTGGCAGAAGCATTCAGGTGAGCGCTGAGCCGCTTAATTTTTGATCAACTTTTCTCGGGAATGCGAACAATTGGTGTGTGGGCTCAATAGAAAGTCTATGCGCCCGTACACCAACTGATCGGCTTTTCTGACAAAAGCCAATCAGAAACGAAGCGGCACAACGCTCATTTGAGTGCTTCTGCCACTTCGTTTTAGCGATCAGTGGGGATCTCACTTCTCAGACCCCCACCGATCAAAGCTTCTGACATGTCACTATGATGTGTCAGAAGTTTTTGGAAAGTTTAGTTACCCCTAAGGCCCCATGCACACGAACGTGCTTTTGCGACCGCAATTCCCCCGAAAATCCATGGGAGAATTGCTGCCCCATTCATTCCTATGGGGCCATGCACACGACCGTGGTTTCCACGGTCCGTGCATGGCCCAGGAACCCGGACCGCGGGCATGTGCACGGCCTGCGATTTGCGGGCGGCTTGCAGGTGACACTCCACCCCTGGCCGACCCGAAAATCACGGCCGTGCACATGGCTACGTTTGTGTGCATGAGGCCTTAAAGCATTTTCCAGTTTGCAATGAATCTTAATTATTGTATAATGAAAAGCTCTTCAACTGTCTGACATACATTGTGTTTTTTTAAATTATCACTATTTTAAAGGTCTTTGTTTGCTGTAAGTAAATGGGGACGCTCTTCTAGAGACTGAAAATCTTTTTAGGAGATTTGCTACAATTCTATCCAGTTTTAGGCAATTCCCTGTGAGCTAAACAGTCAGAACTCCAGAACGATACATTTTACCTACACTGATACATTGTACCAATATTTCTAGTTCATAGACATAGAGCATCCACATTTTCAGCATTTGAGGTCTGTATGGGTTTTCAGTCTCCTGTATATGAACAAGATGAGTAAAGTTTTTGTTTTCTCCGTCTCCCAAAACCTAACTGGCTATACACCATGTTCGGCTCTGTTTACATCTGCGTCGTTATTTCTTTTTTCTGTACCAGAAAAACGATAATAACGGAAGGGCCGAATACGTCACAATTGGAGCCGATGAAACCCTTTGACTTTAATGGGTTCTGTTGGGTTTCCATCATTTTCCAATGCATGATGGGCTATTTTGTCAGGGATTTTTAAAAGAAATCTGCGACTAATGCTTCAGACGCTTATGTCAATGAAACCTCCTCTAGATTAAAATCAGGCAAAATTTTACATTTCCTTGAATTGCAAATATTTGGAGCCGTAACAGCAGACATTCCTAGTAGCCAAAATAGATCAGAGGCCGGGAATGATCATCCCAGTTTTTTATTCTTCAGAAATATGGGCGCTACAGCCATGCTGTCTGTTAAAGTAAAAATGTTTTGCCAAGAGTCATCAGGCATTCTTTTCTTTTGCTCGGTGAAATTCAATATTTCTTTCAGTTGAAGTTAACTTTAGAAGTGAGGAAATCTGCTGTCGGAATAAGCAGTAACCTGTGATTTATGAAAAAGTGTCATTATTTTTTATTGCAAATACCAGTCCCTTCCCTAAGCTCCTATCTTATTATGTCTAGAAAGGAAGATATATTGCAACATAAAACACTTATTCTTCGTGTAATTTGTCAGTGGGTCAGGATATCTGCTTTTCATTTTAGCTAAATACAAGATTTTTTAATTGACAGCCTGGCATGACAATCAGGAATTTTGTTATATTTGCTGAGCTTCAACTTAAAATAAAGATAGATAGATAGATAGATAGATAGATAGATAGATGGATGGATGGATGGATGGATGGATGGCTAGATAGATAGATAGAGAGATAGATAGATAGATAGATAGATGGATGGCTAGATAGATAGATAGAGATATAGATATCTAGATATAGATATGTAGATATATATATCTAGATATCTAGATGTAGATATGTAGATATATATATCTAGATATCTAGATGTAGATATATATATATATCTAGATATAGATATCTATGTATATATATATATGTATCTATATATAGTAGAAGAAAAACTTGCAGCACTCCGAGGAACAGTAGAAAAAAAGGTGATTTATTCAATCAACATCAAGTGATACAGCGTTTATGCTTGAGAAAGGTCCTATCGCTGGACTGAAACGTTATATCACTTGATGTTGATTGAATAAACCACTTTTTTTTTCTACGGTTCCTCGGAGTTCTGCAAGTTTTTCTTCTACTATATTATACAGTCCATGGATCGGGACTATTTGCTTGGCACCCATGCACCTTTGATACTGTGAGTGCTGCTGTTTGTGTGTATGTATATGTATATATATATGTATATATATATATATATATATATATATGTGTATATGTAGGTGTGTGTATGTATGTATGTGTGTGTGTGTGTGTGTGTATATATATATATATATATATATATATAATCTAGTTTTTTTTAAATTCACATTTGGTGAAGTTATCATTAACAGACACAGCCCCCCCTGTGGTCTGGAGGTTTTCTGGCCTTTATTACTAACCTAGGCAAAAATGTAAGACCAGCAGTTCCTACTGCACATAGGAAAAATAGCCATCACAATAATTTGAGAAAAAGGATATTTCTCCTGTAAATTGAGCCTTATTAACAAAAAAATATATATTTTTAAATATTTATTTGCATTTCGAACTGATAAAAGAATAACATAAAAACAAACAAAAGTAACTTATTGGGGTAGACCAAGATGACAATTGTTTTAAAAAAAAATCCCCACCACAGACATTGATGACCCCTCCCAGCAGTGTATAATCATGGGAGCTCAACCGTCTGGACCACCACTGATGCCTAGTAAGAAGTGTCCACAACTACTTCAACTTGTTCCCTCTTATAGCACAAGGCAAAAAGTTCAAGGGACCACTGCACTTTACCTAATGCTTTGACTCCTTCATTCTAGACTTTAAAGGGGGATCCAGCAGTTCTATTCCGACTGATCAAACGTATCCTGTCAATAGGACATCAATGTCTGCTTTTGAATAAACCCATTAAAGCGTTTCAATATTTGACAAATTGGTAAACATTAAAGAGAATTCCTCCCGACATTTGAAAGAAAGAGAAAATTGAAAATCATTAATAGAACGAACTACTCCAATAAAAGTAAGGGCATGCTGGGAGTTGTAGTATCGCAACAGTTTGGACACCACTGATTTAGGGAGTACAGTAACACGATGATGTGACATTTTATAGCGTAAGGTTGCAGAACTTGAATCTCCAACTCTATGCCACTTGTGTAAATAGCTGGACTAAGACACTATATACTGTACCTGTCTTTGTAAAATATGTGAACCCCAAGAGCGCAATAAATGGAATGAAAGAAGCATTATTAATACCAAGTTTTACCTGAATAGACAGTAAAATATTTCTGCTTCTAAAGTAAGCCTGTTGGCATTTTCCAATGATTTATTGTTTCTTTATGAAGCTTATGAAAATGAAGTGACTGATGTTGGAGAGTAAACACACAAATTGCACCGTTTGCATTTTCGATGGTTTAGTTCTAACTGGTCTGAGGACAATGGTAATCTGCCTGTTTAGCATCTCATTAAAATCACTCACACTAGGCAGAAAATGCTCATACTAGAAATGCTCCCGCTGATCATGGCAAACACTAATAAATAACGCCATCATTTAGAGCGTATTCCCACATGCCAGTAGGCACCGGTAGTGTGCGGCACAGGCAAAAACAGCACATAAAACCTTATATTTCACTTGTAATCACTGTGCAGACAAAAACCTCGGTTATTGGCAACTAGCTTTTATACCCAGCGTTGCTCGGGAGTTTGACTTACGGTATATATAGAGTAAAAGCTCACTATTTAAATACCCAATTATGTGTTGTAAGGCCCCATGCAAACGACAGTATAATTTGTCCGTAATTACGGACCCATTCACTTCTATTGCCCATGGACACCTTTCTGTATATTTACAGGAAGGTGTCCGTGCCATAGAAAGGCTCCGCAAAAGATAGGACGCGTCCTGTTTTTGCTTTTTACGGACCGTGCTCCCATACTTTATATGGGAGCACGACCCGCATAATAATTAGAGAGTATTAAAAGTTAACTTACCTGCTTCTGAATCCAATCCGGCCTCCCGGGATGACGTTTCATCCCATGTGACCGCTGCAGCCAATCACAGGCTGCAGCGGTCACATGGACTGCCGCGTCATCCAGGGAGGTCAGACTGGATGTCAAGAGGGACGCGTCACCAAGACAACGGTACGTATGAACTTCTTTTACTTTCAATCGCTGCAGAAACTCTGCCAGAAAGGGCTGCCCCTTCTCTCTTTCCAGCACTGATAGAGAGAAGGGGCTGCCGATTAGTGCAGAGAAAACGGGTCCGTAAGTACGGGTGGAATACTGGTGACACCGGACCCAACGTTATTGGAAGCACCATTAAATATCCTTACCACTATGATCACATGATCAAAAAAAAATTATTCCCTTTAGGAAATAAATGTCCTAAGCCAGTTCTCCTAGACTAAGTGGTGGATGAGGGGCTTCTGCTTCATGCCTATTTGGCATCGATGTTTTATATTCCAGTTATATTGTGTTTTATATTCTTTATATTATATGTTTTATATTCCAGTTGTGTATCGTTATACACCAGTTGCAGGTATTTTCTGTATATATTATATACGAGTTATTCTATATGTCACTTATGCTATATACGTCATCTCCTTATATATATTTTTTCCATTCTTAATAAAATGAGTTTTTGCAGTCCTGTCACTGTATTTCTGGTCTCTACGGGTGGTGCGGCCACATGCTGGGAGTTGTAGTTTCACACGATACAGACGACGTGTCTATTTAATAGATGAGCAGCTCTGCACCTGAGGAGGTACTACAACCCTCAGCATGCCATCAGTGAGAGGATACATAGAGGACTACTGTACTCGGGGTAACCACTACTCCCCCTAGTAATCCTTTCCTTTGGGATTCACCGTCCAGACCGCGTCCTGCAGTGATATGACATTCACCGGCAGTGGAGGGAGACGCGGAGCCCCCGCTGTACCTCAAACTCCACACATAATGTGACCCCAAAACTGAGGCGGCGGCCGCTCACCCGACTCACCCGCTTCCTGTGAGGACGCGACAGCACGAAAAACTGGAGACATCACGTGACACATTTGGCGCGCGTGGAGAAGCGGCTGCAGGACGGAGCTGAGGCGGCTGCACACAATGATGGAGGGCAGAGCCTGGGAACAAAGGTGTCGGGTACAAATTCAATGCGTTTTTTTTTCGTAGCTAAAAATCATGAGGGTCTCATCTCTGACGGGATTATTCAGATGTAGCGGTCGTGGCGTTTTGCGACATATGAATGGGACAGCTACAGTTCTGTACATCTGAATAAGAGGTTCTGCGGCAGCTGTGTTTTATATAAGAACACGTTATACAGATGTCACTGACATCGCTGTTTGATCTGCATGCGGTATTACTGCGGTGCTTGATTATAAATGACCAGTGATAGGGATTAGTCCTTACTGCAGGTCCCAGAAGTCATCGAATGATGTACGTTGCAGCCAATTATGAGCTGCCACGTCACCTATAGGGGGCGGAGCCTGTCAGTGCAATCTGTTACCTGGGGAACGCGTGTCCAATCAAAAATAGCTATTCCCTGATTTTAAACCAATGAAAAATCGGGCTTCAAACAAACTTTCGAAAATATATATAAGATTTTGCCGCACATTTTTTGAGAGAATACTCACAGCATTTTTTTTTTTTTTTAAAACACACAACGGATCACAATTATCAAAACTATGTAAAAGAAAACTGGCCTTGTTGCCCATAGCAACCAATCAGAACTTGTTTTAATTTTTTCTAAAGGGGTATTACCATCTTAGGGGTATGTGCACACAGCGTTTTTTACCAAGCACAAAAAATCTGCCTCAAAATTCCTTCCAAATTTTTGATGCAGATTTTGAAATGCAAGCTTTTTTGAAGCTTTTTCTTTTACAGGATTTGTAACTTTTTTTTTTCTTAATTTAGCAAATGCAAAAACTACATGAAAAACCGCTTCTTGCCTCCCATTGATTTCAATGGAGGTACAGAGGCAGAACCTCGCGAATATACAGTAGGTCATGATACTTTTGTTTTCTTCAAGCGAACAAAAACCACCTCTAGCTCAAATTTCAAAATCATTGGAGGGAGATTTGGGCATTTTATGGCGCTAATTGCGAAGCGGTTTCCACATCAAGATCAGCGCCAAAAAACACCATGTGAATTGCGCCTTAAACTTTTATGGAAGATCTACAGGATATGCCATAAATGTCTTTATAGATCTTCTGGGACCAGCACCAATTAGACATTTATGGAATATACCCCTGCACACAGGACGGAAATGCATCCACATGCTGCATTTTGCTGCAAATTCACAGCAGGTACGCCATGTGTGTGGGTACCTTTAAACGGCTGTTGAAAAATGACAGACACCACAACACGCATATTATTTACACAAAACCAACAGCGCCATTACAGGCACAGGTGTAGCTATAAGGGTATGTTCACACTGAGTTTTTTGCCCGAAAATGCCTCCCATTGATTTCAATGGGAGGCGGAGGCGTCTTTTTCCCGTGAGCGGTAAAACCGTCTCTTGGGAGAAAAAAGGGACATGCCCTATCTTCGGGCCTTTACGCCTCTGACCTCCCATTGACATTAATGGGAGGCAGAGAAAGTGTATGTCGCTGCGTTTTATGCCCGCGGCGCTCAATGGCCGCGGGCGAAAAACGCCGCGAATATCGGCGTGCAGGGAGAGGAAAATCTGCCTCAAACTTCTAAACGGAATTTTGAGGCAGAATTTCCGCTTGCAAAAAACTCTGTGTGAACCCAGCCTAAGGAGATTCAGAGGTAGACGTTTTACCTGAGCCCTGGTTCCCGAGGGGGGGGGGTCAAAGACACCTCTGCCACATAAGAAGACACCAGTATTAGGCCTTGTTCACACTGTGCAGATTTGATACATATTTTGCATGCATTTTTTAAGCCCAAACCAGAATTTAATTCAGTGGAGGAGAAACTTTAGTGCCTTCCTTTTATATATTTCTTCTGTTTAGATTCCGTTCCTGGTTTTGGCTTAAAAAAATACATGCAAAATCTGCATTGTGTGAACAAGACCTTATTAGTGGCACATGGTAGATGGTGGGCCCTGCTCAAATTTTGCATTCGGGCCCCGGAGATTTGTTACCCCTCTCTCTGATCATAGGCATAACATGATGAGATCTGTTTATTCATCCAACATAGTGGTGACTGTTCAATGGATCTAGTCAGTAATTGCTGGCAAATGTCTTGCTACGATGTGCACGTCTACCCTTCGGTTCCATGCACACGCCCGTAAAAAAACCTGTTATTGCGGACCGCAATACGGTCCGGAATGACAGACCCGCCGTGATTACTGGCACGGCCGTGTGCATGAGGCCTTAGGCCTCATGCACACGACCGTAGTGTTTTTCTGGTCCGCAAATTCCAGGACCGTGTTCCGTGAAATGTCCTCCGCAGTTTATCCGTATGTAATCCGCAGTTCATCCGTATGTAATCCGCAAAATGCGGATAAAAAAAAAAAGCCTAGGTGAAACAGGATGACGACAGAACTCATTCCCGGTCGTCGCCTAGCAACACTTCCGCAAATCCGCAAACTGCGGTTGACACACTGAGGTGTACCCGCATTTTCCACGGGCCCATTGACTTCTATGGGCATGTCCGCATCGAATTTGCGGGCCGTAATAAGACATGTCCTGAGTTTGTGCGGCACGGATTTGCGGACATGCGGGGACCCGTGAAAACACGGATAGTGTGTATGGGTCCATAGAAATGAATGGGTCCGCAATTCTCCCGTGGATTTTCGGGGGAATTGCGGACGCAAAAACACGTTCGTGTGCATGGGGCCTTACAAGAAGGAGCAGAGAATACCCAACAATGTTTGCGTAATAGAGGGAAATATTGTGCACGAGATATGCATAACATATGGTTTGAAGAACAAATGCTATAGAAAATAGGATAGTATGTTCTAGGAGTTTCTGCCTTCTATTTAGTAGGTTGGAACAGTATAAGGCTATGTTCACACGGAGTATTTTGGGGGAGGAATATCTGCCTCAAAATTCCGTTTGGAACTTTGAGGCAGATATTCCTCTCCCTGCACGCCGATTTTCGCGGCAATTATCGCGCCGTTTTTCGCCCGCGGCCATTGAGCGCCGCGGGCATAAAACAGCGAGAAATACGCTTTCTCCTGCCTCCCATTGAAGTCAATGGGAGGTCAGAGGCGGAAGCGCCCGAAGATAGGGCATGTCGCTTTTTCCCGCGAGGCAGTTTTACTGCTCGCGGGAAAAAGACGCCGACGCCTCCCATTGAAATCAATGGGAGGCGTTCTCGGGCCGTTTCTTCCGAGTTTTGCGACGCGGTTTCCGCGTCAAAAAACTCGGCAAAATACCCCGTGTGAACATAGCCTTACAGTCTAGTGATATCCTCCAAACACGGTAGGAAGAAAAAAAATATATATTTTTTTAATTCTTTTTAGCCTGCACTATAATTGTAACATTTATTATCTGATTGTAGCAGGCAAAACGTAGTTGTTTTTTTTTTCCTGTACACTTTTTTCTTTATTAATAAACAATATTATCCCGATATATAAATGTGTTGTTTTTTTTTGTACTACACCCATAAATGTGTGACTGTGTGTAAATATGTGTATGTTTGTATGCACAGACCGGGATGGAGGCACAATTTTATCCGACCCTATAAAAAATGTGTAAATAATATTCATAAGTCGTTTTCAATTCTTTTTTCCACATTGGAAGCATAAAGGCAAGTGCAGTCTCCACAAATTAGACCAATTTTAAAGTTTCTTTTTCTAAATTAATCCAAGCAAACAAAGCATTAGAATTTAACTTTCTGTTCTTGCTTCCCAATTGATTCCATTTGTGAAAAGACTTCTGGTTGGTGCAATGGGGAAATCACTGGAAGTAAAATGTAGACAAACCTTGATAAAGACCAGACGGAATGACTGTGGTATCCTGCTAGACTCCTGCACATATTGGAGCAATAAAAAATAAAACACATCAAAACCTTGCTCTTATTTCATAGGAAACATACCCCCTTGCCTTTTAACTTTTTAAACGCCAGGGGGGAAGCTCCAAAAATTATATGGCAGGCCCCAGTGGAATGAAAAGGTTACATGCGATTTATATCCCTCTTGCATGTAGTGAGGCAGGAAATTCATACTAACAGTGGAAGCCACAATTTTACAATGGAAATCAAAATAGAAATTCACATGTTTTTCTAAGAAGTCGGTAATTTGCATTTGAAAAAAACAATGTAAAAAAAATTGTTCTCATAGGCTTTCCATAAAATCATAATATTTCTTTAAAAAAATAAATTTGATAGACCAACAAATTCTAAATTCAAACTCTTAACCCCTATCCGCACCAGGACGTAACTGTCGTTGCGGGAGGTTACTTCCCGCACGAGGACGTACAGTTACTGAGTTTTTCCCGGTGCACACTGTCAGCGACAGTGTGCACCGGGAACCTGGAGGTCAGCTGTCACCGACAGCTGACACTCCCCTCTTGCCGGCCAGCGGTCCTTTGCCGCTGATTTCGGCGAATTAACCCCTTAAATCGGGTGCAATCGCCGAATTTTGGGGGTTTCTAACATATCGGCAGACCCCGGTCCGAAATCGCGGGGTTTGCCGATAGTTACTATGGCAAACGGAAGCCAAACAATGGCTTCCGGGTCTGCCATGGACGGCAGCCCATCAGGACCAACCTTCGGCTGGTCCTGATAGGCTTCCTGTCAGAGTGACAGGAAGTCACTGTGTTGTTCCCGACTGCCGGCGACAGTGTGCATCGTGAACTTGGAGATCAGCTGACACTCCAGTGTTGCCGATCATCGGCTCATCGCCACTGATTTCGGCAATTAACCCGTTACATGCGGGGCTCGATTGCGATCTCCGCATGTAGCGGGTTTGTAGCGCATCAGCAGCCCCCATGCAATCGTGGGGGCTTCTGATGCTTGTGATGGCACCCGGGGGCCAGACAACGGCCCCCAGGTCTGCCATGTATGTCAGCCTATGAGGATCAGCCTCTGCTGATCCTCGTAGACCAACTGTCAGAGTGACTGTGACGTCACACTGACAGTTGGAATACATTACACTACCTAGGTAGTGTAATGTATTCTAGCAGCGATCAGAGTTGCAGGTCAAAAAATAAAGTGTAAAAAGTAAAAGAAATGTTAATAAACAAAAATATAAAGTGTAAAAAGTAAAAAAAAGTTAATAAAAATGTTTTATAAAAGTGTAAAAACAAAAGGTTTTGTTTTCCTATAAAAAATGAAAACGTTAAAAAAAGTACACATATTTTGTATCGCCGCGTTCGTAACGACCCAAACTATGAAACTATGATGTTAATTTTTCCGCACGGTGAACGCCGCAAACAGAATAAACGGAAAACTGTCAGCACCGCTATTTTTTGGTCACCACCCCTCCCAAGATATAGAATAAAAAGTGATCAAAAAGTCGCATTTACCCCAAAATGGTACCAATAAAAACTACAACCCGTCCCGCAAAAAACAAGACCTCCCACAGCTTTTTTGACGAAAAAATAAAAAAGTTACGGCTCAGAATAGCGTGTCCCAGAAAATAAATTATTTTATAGAAACGTAATTTTATTGTGCAAACGCTGCAAAACGTAATAAAAACTATACACATATGGTATTGCCGTAATCGTACCAACCGGCAGAATAAAGTAAAACGTAATTTATTGCGCACAGTGAACGCTGTAATAAATAAAGAATTTAAAGCGCCAAAATCGCTGTTTTTTGGTCACCTTAGCTCTAAAAAAGATCCTGAGGGGCCAAAATGCTCACTATACCCCTAGAAAAATTCCTTGAGGGGTGTAGATTCCAAAATAGGGTCACTTTTGGGGGGTTTCCACTGTTTTGGTCCCTCCGGGGCGTTGCAAACCCGACATGGCACTGAAAACCAATCCAGCAAAATCTGCGCTCCAAAATCCAAAAGGCCCTCGTTCCCTCCTGAGCCCTGCTGTGGGTCCAAACATAAGTTTACGACCACATATGGGGTATTGCCGTAATCGGGAGAAATTGCTTTACAAATTTTGGGGTGCTTTTTCTCCTTTATTCCTTGTAAAAATGAAAAAATTCTATGTTTCCACAGAAAAATAGGTGATTTTCATCTACACAGACTAATGCCACTAAATTCTGCAAAAAAAACGTGGCGTCAAAATGCTAAGTATACCCCTAGAAAAATGCCTTGAGGGGTGTAGTTTTCAAAATGGGGTCACTTTTTGGGGGTTTCGACTGTTTAGGTACTGCAAGACCTCCTCAAACCGGACATGGTGCCAAAAATATATTCCTAAAAAAAGGAGGCCCCAAAATCCTGTAGGTGCTCCTTTGCTTCTGCGGCCTGTGCTTCAGTCCATTAGGACACTAGGGCCACATGTTGGATATTTCTAAAATCTGCAAAATCTGGGCAATAAATATTGAGTTGCGTTTCTCTGGTAAAATCTTCTGTGTTACAGATTTTTTTTTATTACAAATGAATTTTGGCCAAAAAAATGAAATTTGTAAATTTCACCTCTACTTTGCCTTAATTCCTGTGAAACGCCTAAAGGGTTAAAATACTTTCTGATTGTAGTTTTGAATACCTTGAGGGGTGCAGTTTTCAAAATGGGGTGATTTATGGGCATTTTTTAATAGAAGGCCCTCAAAGCCACTTCAGAACTGAACTGGTCCCTGAAAAAATGGCCTATTGAAATTTTATTGAAAATATGAGAAATTGCTGCTAAAGTTCTAAGCCTCGGAACGTCCTAGAAAAATAAAAGTACGTGAAAAAAAATGATGCAAACATAAAGTAGACATATGGGGGATATTAACTAGTAACTATTTTGTGTGGTATTACTATCTGTTTTACAAGCAAATACATTTAAATTTAGAAAAATGCTAATTTTTGCACATTTTTGTTAAAATTTGAAGTTTTTCACAAATAAATATTGAATTTATCGACCAAATTTTTTCACTAACCTAAAGTACAATATGTCACGAGAAAACAATCTCAGAATTGCTTGGATAGGTAAAAGCGTTCCGGAGTTATTACCACATAAAGTGACACATGTCAGATTTGAAAAAATCATCTGTGTCCACAAGGCCAAAACAGGCTGTGTCCTAAAGGGTACCAATGTTAGTAGAGTCTGGTCATTAAAGTGTTAAGCTACATCTCACTAACACATTTCGCATTCATATATAAATTTATCTGTATTGCTTTTAGCAATAGCTCAGCCTCGTCAAAACCAGGACTATTTTGGGCTTTCAGGACTTGGCAATCTTTTTCGTTTTTTCATTTCTGCATTCCAAGAGCCCAATTTTTTTTTATTTTTTTTTCCATTAACGTAGCCTTATGATAACTTGTTTCCTGCAGGACTAGGTGAAGTCTTTAGTGGAACCATTTTGGGGTACATATCATTTATTTATCAACTTTTTTTGGGTGAGGGGAAATGGAAAATATAACGCGGCAATTTACTTGTTTTTTTTTGTATTTTTTTTATGCTGTTAACTTTCTTATGTTAACCCTTTCAAGACCGAGCTCATTTTGACCTTCATGACCAGCCCCATTTTCTCAAATCTGACGTGTCAATTTATGTGTTAATAACTCTGGAATGCTTTTGCCTAGCCAAGCGATTCTGAGATTGTTTTCTCGTGACATATTGTACTTTATGTTAGTGGAAAAATTTGATCAATAAATTCATTGCTTATTTGTGAAAAACACCAAAATTTAGAGAAAATTTGCAAAAATTACGATTTTTCTTATTTTAAATGTATCTGCTTGTAAAACAGATCGTAATACCACACAAAATAGTTACTATTTTACATATTCCATATGTCTACTTTATATTTGCATTGTTTTTTGAACATTATTTTATTTTTCTAGGACGTTACACGGCTTAGTACTTTAGCAGCAATTTCTCACATTTTCAAGAAAATTTCAAAAGGCTATTTTTACAGGGGCCAGTTCAGTTCTGAAGTGGCTTTGAGGGCCTTATGTACTAGATAGACCCCATAAATCACCCCATATTAAAAACTGCACCCCTCAAAGTATTCAAAACAGCATTCAGAAAGTTTCTTAACCCTTTAGGCGCTTCACAGGAGTTAAAGCAAAAGTACAGGTGAAATTTACAAATTTTCTTTTTTTTTGCTGAAATTCATTTGTAATACATTTTTTTCTGTAACACAGAAGGTTTTACCCGAGAAATGCAACTCAATATTTATTGCCCAGATTCTGCAGTTTTTAGAAATATCCCACATGTGGCCCTAGTGCGCTAATTTACTGAAATACCGGCCTCAGAAGCAAAGGAGCACCTAGTGGATTTTGGGGCCTCCTTTTTTTAGAATATATTTTAGGCACCATGTCTGGTTTGAAGAGGTCTTGTGGTGCCAAAACAGTGGAAATCCCCCAAAAGTGAGAGGGTTTTGGAAACTACACACCTCAAGGAATTTATCTAGGGGTATAGTTAGCATCTTGACCCCACAGGTCTTTTGCTATATTTATTGGAGTAAGTCTGTGAAAGTGAAAATATACTTTTTTTTCTGAAAAAATATTTAAAAAAAAAATATTTGCAAGGAATAAAGATTAAAAAGCACCCCAAAACTTGTAAAGCTACTTCTCCCGATTACGCCAATACCCCATATGTGGTACTAAACTGCTGTTTGGACCCACAGCAGAGCTCAGAAGGGAAGGAGCGCCATTTGGATTTTGAAGTGCAGATTTTGCTGGATTGGTTTTCAGTGCCATGTCGCGTTTGCAACGCCCTGGAGGCAGCAAAACAGTGGAATCCCCCCAAAACTGACCCCATTTTGAAGACTACACCCCTCAAGGAATTTTTCTAGGGGTATAGTTAGCATTTTGACCCCACAGGTTTTTTGCTGAATTTAGTGGAATTAGGCCATGAAAATGAAAATCTATAGAAATGTTTAATTTTTACAATGAATAAAGTAGAAAAATCACCCCAAAATTTGTAAAGTAATTTGTCCTGATTACAGCAATACACCATATGTGGTAATAAACTGCTGTTTGGACACACGCCAGGACTCAGAAGGGAAGGAACAATATTTGGCTTTTGGAGCTCAAATTTAGCTGGAATGGTTTTCGGGTGTCATGTCGCATTTGCAAAGCCCCTGAGGTACCAAAACAGTGGAAACCTCCCAAAAGTCCCTTTAGGGGACTGGAACGAGCGATCATTAGGTCCCCGGGAAAGTTTGTTGTAGCAACAAACTTTCCAGTTTGTTATAGCAACAAACTTTCCAGTTCGTTGCTACAACACACTTTCCCTGCGATCACATGACCGGGACCTGAACTAATCAGGTCCCGATCATATCTCCGGGACCAGAGGCAGGTGATAACAGCGCGATCCGGGTGTCAGCGCTACTCTGAGACACCCGGATCGTGCTTTTAACACCCACCGTGAATTCACGTCGGCACTGCACAGAGCCCAGCAAGTGCCAACGTGAATATACAGTGGGCGGTCGGGAAGCGGTTAACTTAACTTAAGTTTACGGATCATTCAGAATTCAGTTTTTTCTCGTGTTTTCGTTTTTTTACACCGTAAAAGCACGTTTTATCATATTTTCGTTGCCTCATTCCTAGAGCCAAAACGTATTTTTTTTGCAATGTGCAATGCAGTGTATATTTTATTTTGACTTTATTGAACGATTGTTACAATTGCGGCACTGCCCTATATGTATTCTTTTTTTATTGTTTACTTTTTTAAACCATGAAATATTTTTTAACCCCTTGCCGCTGCAGCCATTTTTTATTTTTTTCATTTCATTTTTTTCCCCCCGTTAAGTGTGGGAAAAAACGACATATTTTATTCTGCGGGTCAATACGATTACGGTGATTCCAAATTTATATAGTTTTTTTTTTTTTTATGATGTACTACTTTTACAAAGAAAAAAAAAAACTATTTTGTTTAAAAACAAAACTACGACCTGTAGTTTTTACTTAGGAACGTACGACTTTTTGATAATTTTTTATTCACTTTTTTGTGGAGCTTTCGTGACCAAAAACAGAAATGTTTTATAAAAAAAATAAAATGTTATGGCGTTCACCCTGCGGATTAAGTAATGTTATATTGTAATAGTTCGGAATTTTATATGTACCAATTATGTTTTATTTCTTATTTTTTACATTACTTTAGGGAAAAATGGGGAAAAGGTAGTTTTTTTCCTTTTTAATATTTGTAATTTTTTTCTTTTACATTACTAAGCACTTTAGTTTGACCCCAGCAGTGAAGTGTCGGTTGTTACATACAGCCAACACTCAATGAGTATGGAGCAGGCTCCGTCAGTGAGCCCGCTTCATACCTCACCCCTTCCCGGCCATGATGTACAGTTACGTCAAATGTCGAGAAGGTTGATGAAAAAAAGGTTTTTTGTTTTTTTTTAGCTAAACTTTAATTTACTTGAAGCTACGATCAAATATTTGTATAGTGCTTTAGAATACTTAGTATTCCAAGGCATTATTTGCTGTGAGTGAGAATTTTTTTGGGAGGGACTTTGCAAACAAAGAGTCCATAGAACATTTATCAATGTTTAGGGGGAAATTTTTTAAGACTGGTGTTTAAGACTTGCAAAGCCAGTCTTAAACTAAAGAACGTCAACGTCAAATCACAAATTATTTAGCCCACCATTTACATTTATGCCGGGGTAGATTTGTGCTAGAATTTACTCCGAATTTTGTTGGTAAATATGTTTATCCATGGAAGGCCCCGCTTCCTCATGATAAATTCCAGCCAATTGTCACTTTTGAAAAGTGGCGAGAATAGTGAAAAGTCACATATTTGGCCGTTAATATGACGTGCCAAAATGTGCTACTTGTTTTACACCAGAAAGCTATATATATATATGAACTCTTGTTCCCGATCATTTCCCTGTGTAAGCAGGGATTTAATGAGCAAACACTCGTTCATCGACTGATTTGCTTGTTTATGCGGCCAATAATATGGTCGCTAGTCAGCAGCACATCTCCCTGTGTAAACACAAAGATGTGCTGCCGACATGATGGCAATGTATGTGGACGAACGATCGCTGTAACGATTGCTCATCTCCATACATAACCGATCGAGTGCCGATCAACGAGTTGTCTAGTTGATCGGCACTCATTTTCACGGCCCATATCAAATTGTAAAAATTTTCATTTTAATTTCTATTGAAATACATTTTTAAAAGCACAGGACCTCTATAATTCTTGACTGATACTTAACAATTGAAACTTGTGTGTCTATAAACACCAGATAAGTATATACACCTTTTCCTTTCAAGGGAATTGTGTTATTCGGATTATAATCCCTCTTCATTACATGACTGTTGTTCTAGGAATTTATGCCGGCATTTAACTTGGACTTCTATGACCGAGAAGTAGTATGACTTCTTAGCTCTTATCTTCAGTACATACCAAACCTCTAGCTATGAAGACAACTGTTAATTCTTTATTTCACCAAGGATAAATCCCGGTTTCACAGCCATGGACTCCTGCCCCTAATCCTGTCCAGGTTATAGTGATGTTCGTTGATCCTGCCATCTAATTAATATGGGGATTGCCATGGTCTGTGTGTGTGTTAATTTTTAGCTCATGAGATTGGTAACTCCATAGGAGTATGCCCCCATGCCAATTCTGCTGTGCCCAATATGCAGCTATATAAGAAGCCGTCACGCACCCATTCTTTTAATCATTGCATTTGGTACATTAAACCATAGTGGGAGATATAGCTATACAATGAACATGATTCTTACTAGATTTGACTCGATTTTGGAATATCTGTTCTCCTCGGTTGCCCCAGTGATGTAATCTTCTACTCAAATCAGGCTGGAATCACCAGACTGTGAGCTGGCAGCAAGTACCCCAAAGAATTTTCTGAATATTTCCATGTTCTAAACATTTGTAAATATTTTGGACTGTATTTAAACATTTACATATAAGCACATGGACTCCATAACTGAATGTTGATGGCTGTTGTTCTTCTCCACCAATCCATGTGGTTTACCTAAATCTTCCTTATTAAATAATCCCTTTCCATGATTTGGATGGACGTTTACATATACCATGCATGCTGTCCTTAGGAAACTGAACTGTGGATGTCATGTGCCAGTTTCTTCTCAGTAAGTCATCAGATGCACAGTTACTATCCCTTCACAGTATTTAGTATATTGAGATCTAGTATATTCAGTGTATATGCTTGTGTGCATTCAATATCTGTGAAGACCGTTTTCACATGAGCATAATAAGACTGTGCAAGTGCTGTAGATTTAGTGTCAAGAATGGGATAGGATTCCACTTGGTTATAAGTCTTGTCTTAAAGGGGTTGTCCAGGATTAGAAAACAAATGGGTTTGCGTTTTTCTCCAGAAACCGCACCACCCATGCCTGTGCCTTGTATTGCAGCTCATTCTCATTCTTATATGCCAGTCTTAATCGAAAGTGCATTTTGAATGGTTGTGCTTGAGCCACAAAAAGAAATTGGCAGAAATTTGCGCACCTTTTTGCACCATTTTCTGGCATTAAATGGAATAAAATTTCCAAACCACTGTTGCTCACACCCCCTAAAGTCTGCGCTGATTTTTTTTCCTCCAGCTTGCGAATGTGGTTTGGTATTGATGCAAAATCGGTAACAGAGCCCATACTTGCCATCTGCTAATACTGGTGTCTACTTATGTGGCAGGAGGGACCCCTAGACACCAGGGCCCAGGTTCAAGGTCTACCTCTGCACCCCATATAACTACACCCTCATCTACAGCTCCTAATTTAAAGGGTTTTTCCAGTCATAAGAAATTGATGGCCTATTGTCAGGATAGGCCATCAATATCTCATTGGTGTGGGACCGACTCCCAGTACCCCCGGCGATCAGCTGTTTTGAAGAGGCCGTGGCTCTCTTACGAGCACTACTTCCTCTTCATTCCTTATCTGCTCGTACTGTAAATCTCCGACACACTTGTAGGTGTGGTTCACAGTATTACACCCTTCTCCCATTGGAGTGAATTCATAGTACGAGCAGTGACCTTATTGAAGGGGAAGCAGCAGCCCCTTCAAAACAGCTGATCGATGGGGGTGCTGGGAGTCAGACCCCCACGGCTCAGATATTGATGGCTTATCCTGATAGGCCATCCATTTCTTATGACTGGACAACCCCTAAGGAGTGAATAAAAATTTTGGGATAGTTATTTTTTAAGAATGTCATAGTAAAGTTGTATTAAGTTAAATGCAAACTCCACTTTTGAACAATGTTACATATATTGAATGCATTAGATTACATTACTGGGAGCTTTAATTTAGGTATACTAACTGATAGAGAAACATCCAAAAAGATTTCAATCTCTTCTTATGGAGCAGTTTCTGTGTATGTAGAATAACTCAAGTCGGACAAGTTATAGTGTACCTTTTGGTTTTGAGGTACATAGGCTATAATATTTCAGGGCATGGAATTATTTGCCGTTTTCTATGAAACCTTACCTAGCAGTATTTTTACTTGTGTATAATGGATAGCTACAAGCAGAATTTTATCTTGATGTCATTATTAAACTTGCTGACCATGGCATGGCAACTGATAAAAAGATCATTCTGATTCCCCTATTAAAACGGCTGAAGATGTCCTAGAATTTAAAGTGGCACTAATCAATTCTAATATTTTGTCGTTTCAATTTCTGTCTTGGAAATCAGATTGAGTCCCAAAGCTACACTTGATTTCCTATCCCTATTAAACATTGCAGATCATACGCAACAGGACACGTATGTAAAAAAATATAATTGGGAGCAATTGCTCCAAAAAGTAATTCCTTAATATATAGAACACTGAATGATACGTCTTCCAATTGTAGCTGGAATATTTCAAATAAATCTTCTAATAGGTATGACTGTTCTTTGTGAACAATTTCTGTATACATATCTGTTATGGTATAATAGTATACTTCCAATAGTTGACCTGTAATAAATAAGATGGTGCACCTTACAATGCCAGTTCAGCTGTAGCATGCAACTTCTCACCTTTTTGAAAAGCCTTTATAGTGACTGACAATTTAATGTGTTGACCAAAATACATGTATATATTGCAGCATAAATCCGCATTAACTTTCACAATAGTAGGCCGTTGTATACAGCATTTGGCTATTACAGATCGAATAACAGAACAATTCTATGTGTAAGTGGGAGCGTTCAGATAGCGGAGCACCTAAGTCATGAGATATTTATATTCCTGTGTCCTTTACAACAACTTCTACCTGCTGCTCCATAAAGGACTGATTCATCATAGAGATTTATTTTGGGTTTAGTAAGTTAACTTTTTACGTGATTTCTGATGTATTTAGGATCCCAAGAAAATAAGTTATTAAAACCATCTTGATTATCGATATGGGATTGGTCCTAAGCATATTGTTAGGAATTGTCCGGGGTCACGACGCAAAATTTGGGTCATAAACACTTAGGAATTATTTTTTCGATTAGTCTAGTCTCTGTTTTGTCTAAACAGAATAGTTTTTCATTGCTCCTTGTGCTTTGTAATGTATAGTCGATTATGTGAAAGAGGACGTGACGATTGTGTTATATAGTGAGTTGTTTTTTGTTATTTGCACTGTGCCGGAAAATTTTTACATAGCAGTTGTTACCGGTTTAGTGCAAGCTCGATACCAGGTCATCTGCCGGCCTTTGTAATATTAAGATTATCAATATTATTATAACCTTTATATGTACTATATGTGCGAAGTGTGAAGTACCACTATTAACAGTGGTTGGGAACTACCAAGTAACTAAACCGCTCTGACTTTTCCCACCTGCCTATAAGTAAAGGATATCGATATTTATGTTATCACAATTCTGTAAATCAGTATTTTTTTTTTTTAATGCATTTAATTTTTAATGTATTTTTTTTTTTTTTTAAGGACTCGTTTGCATGAAGTCCAGTACATCGGTGGTGGAGCTGGTCATGCTACTTTGCTCTCAGGTAAGTTGTATACTCACATATTTACTTTACATGTTTATACTATCACTTGTCTGCAGGTTGGGAATGTTTCTATTACTATCATTATAGTATTTTTTCATAATTTTAATTTTTCAAATCTTCTGATATGTAATTTTAAACATTAGAAGATTGTTCTTTAACAGAGACCTCCATAGTGCCCAGAACAAAGAGGTCCTCACACTTGGTAAATCACTAGACCCCTTTTAGGTCTGACTGTAAATTCCCATAAGGATTTATTCAGACCACTATATTGCAGCTCAGTGTGAGAATCGTATCTATAGAGCCAAAAACGGGATTACATCAAATCGTGGGAAACCTTTCCCACAGGTTTGTTTTTTCTGCTTTCCCATGACTAGATCCAATCCCATGTTTGGCACTAAATATTTTCCATCATACAGCTGTGTGAATAAAGCCTAAGGCCCAATGCACGCAGCCGTGCTCGGACGCGGACAGCAACCAGCATTTTCATTCCATGCTCCCATGCAAAGTATGGGGGGACGGTCCATAAAAAGCAAAAGATAGGATATGTCCTATCTTTTGCGGAGGCTTTCTACGGCCCGGACACCTTCCCGCAAATATACTGGAAGGTGTCCGTGGTCAATAAAAGTGAATTGGTCTGTAATTGTGGTCCGTAATTACGGTCTGCAATTACGGACAAGTTCTATTGTCGTGTGCATGGGGCCTAACTCAGGATCTCCACTCATGAAAAGCTGGTGATTTCAATAGAGCAATGGCTGAGTGGGTCCCAGCTCATGGACTCCCGACAAAAGTATCTTCGGATATGTTATGATTTGGAAATTGGAAATGCCTTTAAACTAGTTGCCTGTCACCCATTGAGCAAATAAATTTTTTAGAATTGTGAAAGATATTTTCATTTACTTGTTGATTATTTCATTTAGGCTGTGTCGCAATTTCGAACAGAACTGCTTCTATAAAAACAATTCAGCTAAAATTACGGAAACCAAGACGGGACCCATTAAGATCAATAGGTTCCGTTGAGTTGTGTTGGTGTCAGTCATGCAACAGATCCGGCACTTCCCCATTTTTTTTTTGCATGTTTTTCTATTCCTATGCAAAATGGGAATATAAATGCAGATGTGAGCATAGCCTTATGTATGTTTGGTAATATTTAGAAAATTGTGCCGTTTTTGGAAATTGGTGTCATTCTATTATGATGCTAGGACACCATTGCACTAAGCATCTGGAATTAAACTAGCTTTTTGTTTTACTTATTTATATTTTGTGTTGCATATTATCTATTGAAATGATAATAATATAAGCATCACAAATGAATAAAGAAAATACTTATCTGTCATCAGATAACGGAAAAAAGGTCTGATAAACAGGGAACTTTTAGCATGGGCATATGGGAAAATATTTTTGTTTTATTATAACAGGAATACATTGCATTTTTTGGGGAATTTTTTCAGCAAAAAAGGGTACGTTTTTGGCATATGCCAGGTGTAGGGGCCCCGTGGATACGTTCAGGGTATGTGACAGGAACTTTCCCAGTGCTTACACCGATGGTGTTTCTTACAATTAACGTTTTTAACACTCCTGAAGATTTGCAATCTCTATTTCAACTACTGTGTCTAAAGTAATCGCCTGCTTTACATGCAGAGACGATTAAAATCAAAATTAGTTGTCAATTGGCGAATCATACGCATTATCGAAGCATGTAAACCCACTCTAAGTATCTTTGGACGGATGCTGGTGCAAGGGACATGTCCAAAGAGCAATTCTATAAGAAATAAGTAGTGCAGTAAAGCTCTAGATTTCAGTGCCATGTTTTTTGCCTTATTATGTAGAAAATGAAAAAATAATATATAAAGCAGCACAGTGGCAGCAATTCACACACTCCTGTACTTGCTTCAGTTCCTCTCGTTCCTGAAGTTGACAGGCGGCTCAGGAGTCCACTGTAAGGTCTCTCTCATTTCACTATGTGGTCTGTACGGTTTCTGACGGTGACTAGCTTGTATGATGTGATTCGCTGCTTGCTTCAATTTGTGTTCATGGCTTCACCTGTTTGACTTTTTTTTGAAGCACTGATGGGATATATTTTCTACCATCATTTTAAATAGAAAAAAAGGATTTTGAAGGTTGCATAATATAGTTCCTGTAAGTTTTTTATGGTTTCCTTTTATTAAAGCTTTTGAATTGATATATTCATTATCCTTGTTTTTTGGGCGGTATAGCTGCAAACCATTTGTGAAGTGATTGATTAGAAAGATGTTCTAGTTATCACAGAGAAAATGTCTGCGTTGTGTGAAATATGCATAGAAATATTTATTGGGTGTAAAAAATGGTACATGATACCATTCATAGTAGCTACTTCCGTTGTATAAACTGGTTCTATGCAAATGGAGCAAATGTATGTTCTATCACAGCTATACCGTTTTCAACGACCAAATTTTTTATATATATAATATATATGTGTGTGTGTGTATATGTATGTGTGTGTGTATATATATATATATATATATATGTATATATACACACAAAAGTAGAGATCTTGCAGCACTCCAAATGTGAAAAAATAGTGGTTTTATTCAGCCAACAAACAGCGACATTTCTGTCCAACAATAGGACCTTTATGCTTGATAAAGGTCCTATTGTTGGACAGAAATGTCGCTGTTTGTTGGCTGAATAAAAACACTATTTTTTCACATTTGGAGTGCTGCAAGATCTCTACTTTTGTATATTTCTCTGACCTTGGATCGGGACGACTTTCTTGGCACCTATACGTTTACATCTAGTGAGGGCTGCTGCTTTCTGCTGTTATATATATATATATATATATATATATGTCCTGCTATATGACCTTTTTCAGGACCGGCTTGAAAAAGGTCCTATAGCAGGACGGAAACATTGCTAAATCACATACTTTTTGGAACCATCGGAGTGCTGTGGGATTTCTTTCGTTTATGTCTTATAATCCACGGATCTGAATTACCTGCTTGCACCCATTACCGTGTTGGAATCTGCCGCAGAGTGCTGCTTATCTCTATCTATCTATCTATCTATCTATCTATCTATCTATCTATCTATATATATATATATATATATATATAATGTATGTATATATTTATGAACCCGGAGTGTGTTCTCTTATTTGGATATATGCTGGTATGCTGGTTTAGAGATTCCAATTATTACGTTAGGATCAAGTATAGATGACCATGAGCAAGTCGACTATCCTCAAGATCTATAGGTCTATATTTTTTTTATATATGACTATTTTATTTCTTTATGGCAAAGAGAAATATAATATTGGTATATTAAATTGTACCGGATAAATAAATTGATCTCTACAAATTCTTAGGCTTTGTTGCCACTGTTTTTTTTTTCAAGCCCGTTAGGGGTTCCAGTATTTTTTATTTGAAAAACCCCAATGGGAACCTAACGGACCCCATTAGTTTGTGTAAAAACAGGTGATGTATAACGGTCATGGCTTGGTTCTAAATGGAAGCCCTGACTCTAGTGTGAACAGGGACTAATAATAAAAGACATAATCAACACTTAATAAAAAGGTGTTTAATCTATCATATATCACTTTAAAAAAAAAAAATAATTAAAAAAAAACATCCTAATATTTCTTACACTATGAGGGAGGCAGCATTCAAATTTTAATTTGCCTTCTGTAGATATTTAATACAAGTTGACTTCACGTGATAACCTTCTGAGTATTTGTTGAGAATTTCCAACACTCACTGCTGAATTTCTCTTCAAATTAAATGTTAACTTTTCATTATGAATTTGCAATGATCAGTTTACGTTACAACAAGCTTTAGCTTATAAAGCAGACGTCCTTTAATTTTATACATTGTGACTTTGGATCTGAAACAAATTAATCTATACAGTGATGGCTTATTGAAGGGGCACAATCCTCTACATACCTGCTGTTTGTTTGCCCATTCTCTTTTGCTTGGCCCATAAGGAAATTATTCGTTTCTGTTCTCCTTTGGATGGATGATGGTGAGAGAATTAAAAAATTCAACCTTGGCAGGGATCCTCGATGGGGTTCCAACTACAGACTCACTCTTGCGGGGGACTTACAATTTGTCGCCTGTTGGTTGCGTTAAGGGTTCAAAACAATTTCCACAATATCTTTTATGGCCTCTCATGATCGTTCCATGCTGGAGGTTTTTTTCAGTTCGCTGCTTTTGTTTGGGAGAGACAAAAAATGACACAGTGCTTCCTTCACCCTTTGCAGTTCACATGAATAAAGCGCGATGTAACATGAGGTTCTTGATGGCCTCATCATCTAATCAGAGGTCTAACATGACTCATTTGCTGGCTCCAGCAATTCCTGCCATTAGTGGCCCCAGAGATGAAACTTTGCCTCTCGTATTGATTGAAGGAAAGAGTGCGAAATTTAAGCCCTATCGCTGTTCTCTCACTAACAACATTTAGCAGAACCTTATGTACCCTACCCTCTTAATGGCTCTCCATATTACATGTTATGAAGGCACAAGTAAATGTCCAAAGCTTTCATTTTCCAAATTTTTGCTCTTAGTTATATCAGATATCTAGCTGCATATAGATACACAAATGAAACACCGTTACTTGACACTTCTGTTTGCTGCTTATGCAAGGGTAAAAGGTTACAGACTGCAAAAGATGTCTCCTATTACATATATGCCGCATTAAAATGGCTCTCCAAGCTTTCAGTTTAAGGCATGCTAATAGCAAGGTAAAGTAGATGAGATCATTTCCAATTATTCACCACAGTTGCCTTTAAAACATGTGTTGCCTTGAGTAGAGTACTATAAAGTGTGGTAAAATTGTAAGTATTCATGTAAATATAATATAGTTATAATATTTGCTGCATTTACTATTCTGCCATATGAAACCAAAAAGCAGCCCAAACTGAATAGCACCAACACAAGGTGTCACAACGTCTAATATGGTCCAGTTGGCATGTTCGTGAGGCGAGACCTTTTGTAGGCTTATAATGTTGTTGTAGGCCATACGACACGTTCCTAGAATGTTTTTTGTCCGGGTATGCGTTTTGACTAATATTCAGAACAATCAACCCCCTCATGACAAACAAGCAGATCGATTATTCTCCTTTTATATAGACCCCCACTTTTATGTTCTAGTTATCCCACTATAATTTACCAAAGTTATAGGGACATTCTCAGCAATGGATAAAGTATTATCCACGGAGAACGGCTGTTTTTTCCGAATTTCCAACAGTTAAGAAATTCAGTCCTCTTCTTCTATTCTCATGATCTCGGAGGACCAGACGTAATCCCACATTTTAGGAGTAAAATACATCCAAAGTGAGGTGCTAAAATAGAATTCTGCTTTTATTAAAAAAAATAAATAAATAAATCACCATCCGTATTAAGCTTACATATTCAGGTAAACAACATTAATCTATAAATACAGTTTTATTTTATTTTTTTCTTTATCAAGATTTTTATTTTGAAAATATAACAGCATATAAAACATTGTACATTTTTGCCAAGAAATGTGCACGCAGTGCAATATACAAACTTTCACAATGTAAGAACAGTATATAAAATGTATAAACATCAGTGGGAGGCAGCCTCCCAGCCATCCAAATTAAGTATATATCGAAATGTATTGGTACTAACTGTACCATGTGTACAGCAAGATAGTGCAATAGTCATTGGACCAGGCACCAGTGAAATAAGAGTTGGTACGTATAAGTGCCACAATTGTGATATCACACCAACACAAGACACCAGACAACAAACGGAAACACATACAGACAAAGCGCACAGAGTAGGGTCACGGAATTTGTTCAGAACATTCCATCCAGCCAGAGAGATAGATCAGCACCACCCCGGAATCCAGACCACACTGCCCACGTTTGGACAAAGAGCACAGATTTGCCCCTATCAGCGGACAGCAACTCCTCCATCCTCATTATGCCGTTCACCTCCGTTACCTATTCCTTCAAAGAAGGGACAGTATGAGACTTCCAGTGACGAGGTATCACCGTTCTCGCCGCAGTCAAGAAATGCCTAAAGACACCCTTTTTGAGGTGTGGGAGTGATCCAGGAACGATGGAAAGCAATCCAATAGAAGCCGAGGTCGGGACCTCAGTGTGAAAGAGCTTGTTACCTAGGTCAAAATTTTTTCCCCAAAAGGGACGTAGCTTGGGACAATCCCACCAAATATGCAACATGGTTCCAGGAGCCTCCCCACACCTCCAACAATCAGCAGACACATCAGGAAATATCCTATTCAACAACGCAGGACAACGGTACCACCTGGTAAGTATCTTGTAGTTCTTTTCTTGAGCGAAACAAGACGTTGTGAGCTAAAAAGAAAGAAGTACCCCATTCCTCTTCAGAATGCTGAACCCCCATTTCCTCGTCCCATGCAGTAGTGAAGGACAGTTGAGAGAACGAGAATTTGGGCAGAAGGATCCCATGTAAATAGGACAACACATGAGAAGGGGCAGTAGTCAAGGATAGATAATGTTCCAGAGGAGTCTTATCCTGTAGCAAAACAAGACAGTCACCCATGGAAGAAAGATAGGAGCGTAGCTGTAAATAGGACCACCAGGTTGATCGTCTCCCCGGGCAGGCCTCAGAGACAGCATTCATTGATAAGATGGCACCGTCAGGAGTAAGAGTCTCAGCCAAATATCCACCCTGTCCTCTCCCCCAACAGAGGAATGTATCAACACCCACCGCCGGGGGGAAGGAAGGGTTATCAAAGAGAGGCGTCAGAGGACCCGGGCGATGAATAAGGCCCGCGGCACCAAACATTCGCTCCCAGACCACAAGGAACTGACGTGTGAGGAAAGGCAAAGAAAGCACGTGTCGCTGAAGGGACAGAAAACCACGGCAGAGAGGACAATGCAAGAGGAGACATAGCTTTTTCAATGCGCACCCACTGCTTACCCGTTTCCGAGCGGAACCAATCTACGACGCGCATAATCATTGCAGCTTGATGGTATCGTTTAAAGTCTGGAAGACCCGCGCCCCCGTCTACCTTTGGCCGATTAAGGACAGCAAAATGGATGCGAGGCTTAAAGGCGGATCCCCACACAAATTTAGTTATGGCCCTATGTAAGGTCTTGAAAAAGCCCGATGGTACTACAATAGGGACGGTCTGGAAGATGTAAAGAAATTTGGGCAAAATATCCATTTTGACCGCGTTGATACGCCCAAACCATGACATACGGTTCCCACCATACTCCGCCAATTCCTTCAGGGTACGATGCAGAATGGGCGTGTAATTCAGAGCATACAGGTCCAACTGCTGTGTGGGGACATGCACCCCCAAGTATTTTAAGGACGTTGGTTGCCATTTGAACGGGAAAACCAGAGCGAGATGGGTAGCCAGAGGAGCATCCAGAGATATATTCAAGGCCTCAGATTTAGAATAATTGACTTTAAAATTACTTAAATGACCAAAACGCTCAAATTCCTCCGTCAAAGATGGCAAAGAAATCATGGGAGTTGTAATATACACTAGGAGATCGTCTTCATAAAGCGCCAGTTTATGATGCTGTGAGCCAACCCGTACACCATTAACATTAGGGTTGCTCCGCAGTGCCACGGCCAGGTGTTCCATGACCAGAACATACAAAAGGGGCGAGAGTGGGCACCCCTGTCTCGTGCCATTAGCGATAGACAAAGAGTCAGATAAAAGTCCGTTGACACGAACTCGAGCAGTAGGCCTATGGTACAAGGCCATTATCCTATCCACCATAGTAGTGCCAAGGCCAACCTGCGCCAGGACACTGCGGAGGAACAGCCAGTGCACTCTTGTCAAAGGCCTTTTCATACAGTTTTATTTTTAAATTGCTCCCCTCCCCCATGCACTTTTGCAGTAGACCGTCTTGGTCTAGGTTCCCCTCGCTCATCTTTTCATTTAAACCACCTTCAGTGAAGGGACACACACAGCATATACAACAGATTTTATTGTGGAACATCCGCAGCGCAGGGCAGATTGGATGAGATTTGAACAAATCTCATCCACGCACAGCAGAAAAAAAGCAGTTGAAAAGCCGTTCATAATTTGACCTGCAGTGCAGTTTTTTAATCCGCAGCATGTCCGTTTATGCTGCATAATCTCTGCTCTTCTGTTTGCTGGTTTTCCCCACAAAATTCAATTGGGAGGTAAAACCTGCAACAAATAGGCTAATGTTGCAATTTTTTTGCGGCGGAAAAGCTGTGATGCAGCTCCAAGAATTGCAATTCAGGAAAAAACAATTTTTTTTGCTGGAAAAATAATAAAAAGGTTACCCCCGGCCGTTGTCATAGCAACGGGATCCTCTGCTCTGAGTACAGCCGGCCTCCTGGGATGACGTTTCATCCCATGTGACTGCTGCAGCCAATCAAAGGCTGCAGCCGTCACATGGACTACAGCGTCATCCCAGGAGGCCGGCTGTACTCAGATCAGAGGGCCGTGTCACCATGACAACACCTGGGTGGTAAGTATCAACTTTTTTTCCCGCAGCGGACATTCCGCCCGAAAAATCACCACAATTTGGTGCCTTTTTTCAGGTGGAATTCCCTGCGGTTTCCAAGACGGATACACTATTTACTTTTACACAGCGTATTCGCCCTGTGTGTTCCTAACCTCACAGTACGAAAATTTGTTGTTACATTGGGGGAAAGTAAAGCCAATTAGTGGGCACTGTATTACTTATGTCCATGGGCTGAATCACTTCCCCGTAGCGCCTCTCTAGTACATATGTACTGTTCTCTACATGTGCCGGGATGAGCTGCTCCTTTGGTCACTAGCTGAGGATGGCTCCATTTTATTTTTATGGTATATTGGACCCTGAAGAAACTCCTGTCATCAGCTTCCAGCAGCTCTCTCTGACTTTTTTGATATGTAAGGACTTGCTTTATCAGTAGTTACCTGCTTATATTTCTTTAATCATTTATTCTTCTTTTGGGTTGCGTTTTTAGTGCTTTGGAACCTATTACCAATGTTCCATGGTTAAAGTAACATCTCAACTTGCAATGGTCACTCTGGAACAATTTAATATTGTAACGTGAGGGTCAACTGTATTGGATGGGGCAGTAAAGTTAAAGAAGCACACCACTTTTTTATTTTATTGCCCCCTCCATTTGCACATTGGTGTTTCAGTGTGGTGCTGTGTGCATAAATACTTACCAATCCCCTCATCGCGTCGTTTTCGGGTCCAGCACCGCCCACGTGATCTTCACTCTGACCTGTCTCGAATCACAATCTCAAGTCAGGCTCTCAATGCATTCCTATGGGAACCAGAACGAGGCTCCCATAGGAATGCACTCACCATGAATTCCGGTTTACTGAAAAAGACCGTGATTTCCGACAGGTCAGAGTGAAGATCACGTGGACGGCGCTGGACCCGAAAACGACACGATGCGGAGATCGGTAAGTATTTATGCACACAGCACCCCACTGAAACATCAATGTACAAATGGAGCAAAAAAGGGGTGTGCTGCTTTAAACAGGATTTATTTGTGCGTTTGTTATTTTTCTTTACAAAATAAAAAGTACAACTGAAGGCAAACATTACCGTGTTTGTATTGTAACTCGATGTACAGGCATGCAATGAAAACAAATGTTCAGGTTAATGAGGCTATAATAACATATGATACAAGTTCATTCATAATGAATAATATCCCTTCCTGGATAATCTATAAACAGACGAAGAGCAGCTCACGTCTCCGATACTTCTCTAAGAAACGCGTGCAGGATGGGGAGATACTTGATTAAATCCAGTTGAAGTTCTGGTTAGCTGGACATTCAATATTTGACTGGATATACACACGAAAGCAGCTCAGATTTTGGAATTGGATAAATCAGTGATAGAATGAGGCTTTGTTTGAGAAAGGGCTTCACTTGGGCATTAAGATGAGCTAGACACGCACCAGATTCACAAAAAGTTGATGATCTCCAGATTGGGTTCTCCTTTAGACTTTACTGTTCTCCTTTCAGACGGAATTAATAACAGTGATTTATTGAGTCCTGTTTAAGGGGTTGTCTCATGAAGACAACCTCTACTCGTGGGATAGAAAGTTCCGTTCTGAAATGTAGAATTACATGCCAGTCATTCGGATGAATGGCCAACCATGTTATACATAGATGCACAAGTTCTTCATGAGTGTCCAGGGCAGCCACACGTAGGGCACACTAAAATTTTACAGACAGAGCTTGAGACCTTCAGGGCCATGCCAACCTAGTTTTAAGCATGTAGATTACTACATACTATAGTGCCGAACACACATGTAATGATCTATGGTTGCACACAAGTTCTGTAGGATAACTACGCAGAAATGCCAGAATTACCATTTTGACGGATCATATCATTTTGGGATCCAGTTTTTAAGGCAATCTTTTTGAAGACTAAAAAAGTCCTGGTAATAGATTAAGGAAAAAATGTTCCCTTCATAGAATGGAGCTATCATTGTACCTTATTGCATGGCTGACAACCACATGATTAACTGCACATACTACAGCCCTGCTGTACAAACTATAGAGCACATGTAAAATCGGGAAAAGTAGAGAAATAAATATTTTTCCTTCAGGATGATTTCTCTCTCACTCGAACCCAAATCTGAAAGGTGAACGGCCAAAAGTTACAAGTCTGATGAAAGAAAATACAATAATTAAAAATTGCTCATCTAATAGAGGCCCATCACCCAGAAACACTTATAATAAAGCCACTTCTCCACCTTAAAGGCGTTATCCGGGAAGATAATTTTGTTCTTAGGGGTTGCAAATGCAATAAATAAAACAAAAAAGCAATACTTACCTATACTTTTTCCCCGGTGATCCAGAGCAGATGCTCCTGCGGCACTCCCAGTGGTTGTGTACATGCATGTTGCATGTGACCACTGCAGCCAATCAGAGGGCTCAGAGGCCAGATTCGTCACCAGAGAGCCTCACTGAGATCTCTGATTGGCTGCAGTGGTTAGATGCTATGTGCATGGAAGCAACCAGTGGGAGTGCCACCGGAGTGACCGCTCAGGATCGCCAGAGGCAAGGATAGGTTAGTATTGCTGTTTTTGTTTTTTTTTTCATTTGCAGCCCCTAGGGATTTAATTTGCAGAAAAACATTCACTTCATGGATAAGAGCTTTTAATAGAATCCCGGGCTCTCCAGATCCGCATTAGTCAGCACACATACTTTGTTTTACAGTAGAAATAGATCCAAGGATATCAACAATTTTGGCTGAAACACAGGTTTTCCTACTATCTGAGAATTATTTAAATATACTGCCTGTTATTGTAAACCCTGAAGGAGATTGCAGTTTTCCATCAAAACTTGTAGCATTAATAAAGTATCATCATTCCTAACTGTGCCCTTGATATCCTTGAACCTTTTTCTCCTGTAAAAATTTTTTATCATTTTGTCTTTTGGCAAATTCATTCTTATCATTGGGACAGTATGTGAATGGAAACCACCAAATCACCACCCACATCTGTGTCATCCACTGATCAGCCATAACAATAAAACCACCTGCCTAATATGGTGTAGGTCCCCCTTGTGCAGCCAAAACACCTCTGAGCCCTCAAAGCATGGACTCCACAAGACCTCTGAAGGTGTCCCTTGGTATCTGGCACCAAGACTTTAGCTTCCGATCCTTTAAGTCCTGTAAGTTGTGAGGTGGAGCCTCCATGGATTGCACTTCTTTTACCAGCACATCCCACAAATGTTCAATCTGATTGAGATCTGCGGAATTTGGAGGCCTTGAACTCGATCATGTTCCTCTAACCATTCCTGAACAATTTTTGCAATGTGGCAGGGCACATTATTCAGCTGAAAGATGGCATTGCCATTAGGGCTTACCAATGCCTTGAAGGGGTAGACCAAGTCTGCAAAAATGCTTAGGTAGATGGTAAATGTCAAGGTAACATTCGCGTGAATGGCATGATCTAGGAGAACATCTCCAAGAGCTCCTAAATGCATTTTTGATGTGCTGAAGTCCATGATGCATTGTATGACTAATGCCCAGGCTGGAACAGTTCACCTCGCTGTCTTGTGGAGCAGTGGACGCTTAACACATTTTATGTTCAGGGCAAATTCTGGACCTCCTAATGTTCAAACCGGTAATATTTTGTGTAGCAAGGTGAGAAACTTATTGAGTAGTTGTATTTGTTTACCACCTTTCATGTAAATTGGTGGTATCTACATGGGAGTAATTTTAGGTGACTTTAATCACGTGCAGCAGACATTAGTCCTGAGTCCATGTGATGTTTCTAACTAGCAGGACTTATAGAGCCTACTATTGTATCAGCAGCCCATTTATTCATCTGTTAGGATCTCTTCCACTGACATAAAGCAAATGACATTAGATTTAATTCCTTACATTGGATTTCCTGTGTCTTAGAACAGACACGAAAACCCATGGCCAAATCTCCCATTCCCCGTTTTTTTGGTTTTTTTTGCAAACCATAAGCAGAGGAATTAGGTTACTGTATATGTTCAGACAGGAAGAGGAAATGCCAAGTGTGTTTTTCTTTAAATTGCTACAGCAAATTAGATACTTTTATGCCCTTTAAGATGGAAATTCCATGTTAACGACTGTAGATTAGCAAAAATGTCAGACTTTCTTCTCCCTCTATCTCGGCTCCTGAATAAATGTACCATTGCCAGAGGCTCCTTCTTGAGGTATGGTCTAAATTTATGTGAAATATCAGATTACGGGTGTCTGAAGGTACATGTCATAGATAATTCAGTTCATATGGACTGCTTTCCAGACTATGCAGGTTCCACAATCAGGACTTATTTGCCCAATGCAAATCTAGGTGAATGTAAAATGTACTGTGTGTTTCAGAAGTCCTGTACAAAGCAGGGAACATTTTATTTAGCCATCTCCGTCATTTGCACTAATTTTTTCTTTAACTGCAGAATAGAAAAAATGGTGGGTGGGTGTTCTATTTTTTGTTTGTTTTTTAAGCAGGTGCTATTAAATTCTCGACGATGGAAGGAGTTTTTTTTTCAACATAAGCTGGAAAGCATTAACTTGAAATAATTTTTTTACAGATTTTCAAATTATATTGTCAATATGTAATGCTTCAAAATAAAATGTGCTCAGATAATAGATATTATATTAGCTTGTGATCAGCAAATTGAGTTGGATACAATTTGAAAGTAAACATTTACTTTCATTCGCGAATTTGATCCATTTATATATGGTATTCAGCAATGAGTGCAAAAAGTAGTTTATTTTTGGGTTGTTTTGGACCACTATTTCAGCCTGCCCAATGATGAATGGCATGGGGACAGGTAAAGCAGGCAACAAATCTTAGCCGGAATATAAAATTCTAAAATGCTTTATTCACTCCTATGCTAAGCTTCTTTGAGATAGAAGTTTCTCACATTTTTCAGGTGTTCCCCCTGGGTTAGAAATCACTGATCTAGACACATCCATACATTTTTAATATTGTTTCTGCTCTTGACCTGCAGCTAACTCTGCATTTCCCATTGCTAACTCAATGATTCTGATCATTTTGACCTATCCAATATTCTGGCCTACATAGCATACAGTATTTTGGATTAAAAAATTAGTTTGAAACAATTTTTGACAGATCTGTCTAGAGTCTGAGATCACTATCGCTAGTTCCTGTGATAGGCCGTGGTATTGAATTATGGCATTACACGATGTGCATAGGTGACCTATACACTAAATCGGTGATTCCGAACCTTTATTACCATGGTGGATCTCCTGTACAGATTTTCCCTGTTGCGGAAACCCCCTACTCCCACTTGTAGCTCAAAGAAGCTTGGTGTATGGGCGGATAAAGCATTCTAGAATTCTTCCCTAGCACTATTTATCTGGTTTAGATGTTTGGACTATTTTGCTCAAGCATCTTTGAGCAAGTTGATCTATTTGCCATCCCTTCTGCGAAAGTAACAGGTCTTGCTGCTGTGTTCCGAGGAGCCCCTGCATTCCAGGGAGCCCTGTTTGGGAAATAGTGCTCTAAACAGACTAAGACTGTAACTTTCGGAGCTTTAACTGCAGTTATACATTGTGACCTTGCAATATAAGAGCACATCCACACAGGTTGGATTTGCTGTTTAAAATGCAACAGTAAATCTGACCGTGAATTCGTAAGGAAATCCGGACCAAATTGTGTGAATTTATACCGAATTTTCCCGCTGCAAAAAACACCCAAGCATAAAAACCACCCAATAAACTATATTCTCTCCCCGTGGTGCTCCCAGCAGTTGCCGACATAACGCATACACACCCGTGGCCACTCGGGGGACAAGGAACGTGTTGCTACGGGCACTCCAGGGAAGGTTAACAGGGTATAACCAGATTAAAAAATAATCACCTATACCCACGATAGGTGATAATTGCCTGGTCGCTGAGGGCCCCACTGATGGGACCCCCACCTATCGACAGCAGTTCCTTCTCACTTCTCGACAGTGTAACTGCACTTTCATCAAACTTTTGATAAGGCATGGAGACATATCAAAAGTTTGGATCAGTAGGATCTGGCTGCTGAGACCTCCACCGTTGCTGAAATGAAAGTGCAGAAGCGCTCAGCTGAGCGCTTTGCATTTTCGGGTATGATCGATGCCTGTCCGTCTGAAGACGACTCTCATAGGAAGTGTATGTGAGCGTCTTCAGGCTGATGAGGAGCGCCGATCACAGCCGAAGGTGCAAAGCGTTCAGTTGAGCGCTGCTGCACCTTCGTTTCAGCGACGGTGGGCATTTCAGCACCTGGATCCCCACCAATCCATACTTTTGATATATCTCTGACATATCAAAAGTTTGATGAAAGTGTAGTTACTCTTCAACTTTAACAAGCAATTATAGCTTACGTAAGAAGAATCCATTTCACTGGATTTCATCTGGTCAACAACCCCTTGGTACTGCAGTTTTATATTTGAAGTTTAGTGGTTCTTTAAGTGAATGAAGATATTTTTCTTGGCCGGGCCAGTCTTTGTTCTCCTCAGACTGTGTCATGCCTTTGATAACGTTGTTAGTGGTGGATTTTCAAAATAACTCGTGTAGAAATTTGTTTCACTTTTTTTCCCCCCAACTTTGATGACTAGCAGATCTAGAGCTCGCTTAAAGAAAAATCCTGTCTTCTATCAGATTCTATACTTATCTATAATTGCTTCCAGTTGCTGCTCATAAGGTTGTCTTAACCCTTCGGCAACTATAGCAACTGAATGTTGTGTTGATTTCTTTATTGAAACAAATGGCTGCGTGAGTATGAATTTAGAAATCATATTTAAATATTTACATTAGATTGGCTTCCATATGTCAGCTGAATTTTCTTTTGTATTACAAAAATGCCACCTTATTCCAATGATGGTATAGAAGAAATTGGCTGCAGGCTTAGAACAATTGGCCCCGCACATTTGTCAAGTTTTGTTTTGACCTTTACTCGTTTTAACAGGAACCATAACTGCAATAAAGCAAGAAGGAAAATCTGATTTTGTACTTTGCATAGGGAAGGCATAATGAAGCAACCTGAATCAAATTTCTGCTTCCAAGTAACAGTCCTGGAAAACGGCATTAAAGATGATCTAAAAGATGTAAAATTACTTACACATTGCAGAAAGTTGACGCTGTGTTCACTGAGGTCCAGTTATATTCTCAAGCATAAGTTTCCATTGCAAATTTCAATGAACACTTAATGGGTTGTGTGAGTACGTAAAAGGGTCTGCTTTTATTTCCAGAAAAAGTGCCACATTCTTCCATTTTCTGTCTGGTTTTGCAATTTAACTTGTTAAAAAGAGAAGTTGCTATTTATTTGTGGTCCATTTAATTTTTTAATAAGATTTTTCTAGTGGCCTCTATTGTATTTGTCTGGGTCGATTGGCTAGTCAGTAGTCTGTAAAAAAAATAAATTGTAAACGCCAGAATCTCTATTTTTTTGGTCCCCACATCTGCCACAAAAAATGAAATATAAAGTGATCAAACCATCGCATGTACACCAAAACTACAGCTTATCCTGCAAAAAATAAGCCCTCATACCAATTAATCGCTGGAAAAAAAAAAGTTATGGCTCTCGGAATTTGGCGACACAAAATAAATTTTCTTTTTTACACTTAGGTTTTTACATCTAAAAGTAGTAAAATATAGAAAAAACTATATATATATTTGGTATCGCCGTAATCGTATTGACCCACAGAATAAAGTTAACATGTTGTTTTAATTTCACATTGAATTCCGTAAAAACGGCGCACAAAAAACCATGGAGGAATTGCTGTTTTTTTTGTCATTTTTTTACCCCACAAATAATTTTTTTCACGTTTTCTAGTACATCATATGGCAAAATAAATAGTGCTACGAAAAACTACAACTCGTCCCGCAAAAATCAAGCCCTCATAGGACTATATCGACGGAAAAATAAAGACGTTATGGCTTTTGGAAGGTGGGGAGGAATAAACGAAAATGAAAATCTGAAAAAGGGCTGGGGCGGGAAGGGGTTAAATAAAAACAACAATGAAGTAACTTTGTTTATAGTAATGATAAAAATATGCTACTGTTTTGTGTCTACAGGTTCAATGCATATCTATGTGTCTCCATGGTTACAGACAACAAACAAACCTTGTGTAGTCTGATCCTGCTGTCATGGGTTACTCTCTTCCATCTGTCCCTCTTCTTCTTTCAATAAGTTTTTATTGAAGGCTTTAACATTTGAAAAAGCAGTCGCAAAATTAGAAAAGCAATGACTATTTCACATGTGGATATAGATTTATAAATTGTGTGACAATGTTATAATGGAAGAAAAGCAATAGATAACATCACAGGTGAGCAGGAAGTGCAGTAAGAGTTTTGGTGATCTTATCTATTAATGAGGAAAGAAGGACCAATAATTGGTAATGCCGCTTCAAAAGATTTGGTACACAGAACCAATACCTCCACAACCTCTGCAGCAAATTGGGGAAGAGTCAGGCTAAATGTGAGAGAGTTGTTGATGGGTAGAATAGCTTATGGTTCTGCTCCCAGTAGGAGGCACATGAGGTTGGTTTGTGTGCCCACAGAAAAGCTTGTGTCCGCTCTTGGGGGCTGAACTTTTTATAGAAGTATTTTTCCCAGTCTAAAAATTGTACTTTACAAAATTAAAGCAAGGAATACAGTGGCTTAATACCCCGAATACCAGGGGAAGGAGAGGTCTGGAGAGTTATGTTCTGGATGGGAAAACTTATATCATAAAGGAATTATTAAGAAAGAGGTCTGACAGGTTTGTTATTCCTCAGACTTTCCAAGAGGTCAAGGCCAAATTAAAGACGTCTGACATTAATGACGTGGATGGTTTGCACCGACCGGGACTTGGACACAGCATGCACCATTGTATATTGCTATTTAAACAGAGCTGCTTGTTGAATAAGCAGGCCTCGAACAAATGCCTTATGGGCATTCCATAGGGGAAAATAGTTTTTGTATAGAGAGTATATTGATATCTGAATCCCCTGATATTCGTGGAAAGGGTATCTGGAATGGACTTAAGGGGATATTAAGTAGGTATTGTTGTGCCACATATAGGTATTGATGGGACAAGACCAGGTGCGTAAGAGCAAGGTTTTCTGGGCATGGTCGGACCACATAATTTGTCCAATGTCCCATTTTAGGATATCAGCTAGAGCCACTTTTCAGTTAGAAACATGTCAATGCGGGTATAGGTGTTGCGACTTTTAGTGTTGAACATGAAGTCCTTTTCTGATGCATCAAAACACTGCCATGTATTATTTAGATCTTCCTGGAAGAGACAGGGACTCAGCTGAGGGGGAGGTCTACTGTCCTTGGAAGCAGAGTCCAAATTAACATAATGAATTTTGATAAAATCTCCGCAGAGAATAACTTTCCTAGAGATTTCCTCTAAATTTTAGACTTCAAGAAGTTTAGGAAAGAAGCCTGTGAGGAAAACTTTACTGTAGTGTAAATGGAATTGTTAATAGTCCAAATTAGGACACTAAACCCCCCCCCCCCTTGTTTCTGAAATCACTTCATTTACTTGAAAACCAGTGGAATTTTTAACAGTAAGGCTGGGTTCACACGACCTATTTTCAGACGTAAACGAGGCGTATTATGCCTCGTTTTACGTTTGAAAATAGGGCTACAACACGTCGGCAAACATCTGCCCATTCATCTGAATGGGTTTGCCGACGTACTGTGCAGACGACCTGTTATTTAAGCGTCGTCGTTTGACAGCTGTCAAACGACGACGCGTAAAAACACAGCCTCGTCAAAAGAAGTGCAGGACACTTCTTTCAGGCGTAATTTGAGCCGTTCTTCTTTGAACTCAATGAAGCACAGCTCAAAATTTACGGCTGTCAGAGAAGCCTCGCAAAATGCGAGGAGGAGCATTTACGTCTGAAACGAGGCAGCTATTTTCTCCTGAAAACAGTCTGTCTTTTCAGACGTAAAAGCCTGCTATAGTGTGAACATACCCTTATGATCACCCCAGCCGCCTTTTTTCCAGAGATTGTGTAGAAAATTAGTGAAAAGTCTCTGTTTGAAAAGCGTAGAGACGACAAATTCTTCAAGTGAGCTTGAGTCAGCTTTGGGAGTTATTTTGCTTTCTTCCGTATGAAGAAATGTTCAGTCCTTTTGACATTGAGTGTCAAAAATTTAAGAGCCATGCAAGATGGTTAAATGGGCGATAGAATAGGAGCTAGGAAACTTCCCTACAGCGGCCCACAATTAGAGATCCGAAGTAGCAGCTTAACGATATGTACAGTAAAGGTGTATAACAAAGGAGCACAAAAGGATTGTCAACATCCATTGAACAGTAAAACAGGTGAAACAAAGTCCTCAGTAGCACTGTGCAATGAATCAGACTGAGCTAACTCAGGGGAAAAATTGCAGGAAAGCAGATGAACAGGTAAAAATCTGCAGGAGGTATGGAAATTGTAGGTGCCAAAAGTGGGTTTGGAAACTGTATTCCAGTTATGGACGGTCTTCAATGGCAGTTGATTCTGGATCTCCTTTTGTTGGTGAGAAGTAGGCAAGTTGATTCCCCATTGATGGAGACGATCAGTTTCTTTCTCTGGTGTTGAAAATGGTGGCTCCATTTATTGTAACAATATTTTTTGTTGGAAAGCCCAATTTATATGGGCTGACCTGTTGCCACAAAGCTTGGGTTTCGGTGGATAGCTTTCTCCTAGCCGCAATTGTTGCCTGTGAAAGGTCGGTAAACCGGGTAATGTGTTGATAGGGCTCTGGTAATTTGCACAGTCTCCTGGAGGAAAACATTAATTGAAATGGATACAGGCGGTCATGTCACGTGGAATGGTGTCCGGCCTACAGTATGTGCCCAGTCTATAGGCAGTTCTTGAGGAAAATAGGGAAGAAGAAGGGCTTTGATAAGCTGTCATAAATAGGAAGGTTTATTTGGATGCAGGGATATACTCAGGGATTCCCCGGAATTTAACATTATGTCTGCGGTTTCTGTCTTCAATATCATCCAGTTTGTTTCCCTTCTTCCATTTAATCCTCAAACTTATTGTGCGTGTCAACAAGAGTATAGTGCGCTTTAGAAGTGTTGCCCATTTTCTGTGCAACATGATATATATGCTCCCAAATGGACTCAATTACTGTAGTGTCATTGTAGATAGCTTTTGTGATATCCTTTTGGATGGAGTTGTGCAAGGCTTTTACATCTTCCTTTAGGAAGGAATCTGAAGCTGCCTGATTTTTTAGCAGTAATAGCCTTAAGAGAGTCTTCTGGAGGTATAGAATTAGGGGACACTGGGCTCTTGCTGGCAGAGTTAGAATCAAATAGGGTATCCCATTTATGACGCTGTTTGGCTGGTGACGTAAAGTGGAGCAACGTGTGTGTAGAAAAGGTTCAAATGGCACCCTCAGCACTAACCTGTGGAGCGTCTGCTTAAAGGCAATCTTTGGGAGGAGAGCCTCTTTTGTGGCCTGATGCAGAGTTGAGCGATGGTGGAGAAGCTGATCGCCCCTGCTGTGTTCCTGTGCCGTGGGAGGATGCTACTGAGGCACTAGAAGTTAATTGCAGCCGCAGTTGCGTCACTCATGATGCTGAGTGGAGGAGATGGGGTTGGAGAGACACCGCCATTGCTGGTCTAAATCTGCGCCAGGAAAAAGTCAGTGAGCCTTTTTGGAGACTTCCTGCCTATTGTCATGCCTTTATGGTGGAGAGTGCCACGTGGCAGTTTTTCGGCACTTGGTAATAATAGGTACCACTGTTGTAGTTGCTTGTGCAGGTAGCCTGGGGGAGAGTGGGATCAAGCAACGACCATTCTGTTCCAGCTCCAAGCCACGTCCCCATCGTCCCACTTCTACTGCCTGTAGACAAGCAGGGGCAGAAGGAGAGGCTATGATTAAGATCACTTTATACATTTGAAAAAGCGTAAGCGGTGCTGTTCCTGTTTAAAATATGCCTAACTCTGTCTTAATGAATATGGATTAATAAATACTAGAAGATTTAATCTCCATTGTTGCCTGGATAATCCAACATCTAGAGTGGAGTAACAATGGATCAGACTGCACACAGGTTTGTTTGTAGTCTGTAACCATGGAGACATCGGCATAGGAGCTGTAGACCTAATATGTTAGGGGATTTTTAATCAAGACTATTGCTTTTTTTTAAATTTTAGGTGCATTAGAGTAATGCCAAAAATGGTTGCAAGGGTGTTGAAATTCATTCGTGCGTTGTCACGATCGCGAATCTGCGCTCAACATTGTTAGTGTTGAACAAAGGTGATGAACATTGTTAGAAGCAAGCTGCGTTTTAACTTTGGAGTGATGATAGGAAAAGTTTTGTAGATTGGGGCCTCTTCATACATCTATAGTCTTGTTGCTTACCATTATTGTATCTGATTGTGTCTATCATCCATGCATTCATCGAATACTATAAGCTATTTTAGCCACTCTCGTTCCTACCCGGTTCATACATTCCAGTATGCAGCCTTGTTAATCTACATAGACACACATTAGCAGAATTAATTATACTGGAGAGCTCCGTGTCATGAGTTGCCTCCTCATTTCATCCTATTGTGAGGCGAAAACATATCTAGGAGCTGTAGGACACACGAGCATACCGAATAGGACTGCCAAGCACAAAGGAGAGAAAATTAGTCCTTTAACTGTTGCAACTCTTAACAATAAGTTCCAAACTTCCTTTGGTGGCACAAACTTTATATCTGAAGCTTCTGGAGGGGGTCCGACCGCTGGGACCCCCGCCGATCACGAGAACATGCTTACCTTGCTATTCCTGGTAGCCCTATAGAAAAGGAGCGGTGGTGCGCATTCTTGCCAGCGCTTCATTCATTTCTTTGGGGCTGCTGAAGATGGTGCTTAGCAACCCCATAGAAATGAATGGAGCGGTGGGCGATGTGCACTACTGCTCCATTCCTATGGGAAGTCAGACCCCCACCAATCAGATATTTATCGCCTATCCCGTGGATAGGTGAAAAATAATGATTATGGGAAAACCATTTTAAGGGCATCTTAACAGTGCGCTGCGTTGGTACAGACCTGAATGCAGATGATGAGATATATAAATATTGCTTTATTTTCAGGCACCTCAAAGTTCTAGTTTGTCTAGCGGCAATAATAATTCCTGTTATTACAAGCAATTACAGTTCATCCATACAATCTGCAGACTCCTAATTCTCACTCTTATTGCATTATATTGCAAGTGTATACAAATGTAGCCATAACTTGCTGCAGTGTGATAACCCACAACGAAAGCCAAAGAAAAGGCATTGAAAAAGTCAAGTTAAAATTTCTTGCCACTGTATTTAATGCGTTAGGAGTTAAGGTAAAGATGGCTACATCTGTAAAAGTACTACAGTTCCACGATCCTGTATATACATTGTTCACCCAACATGATATGATGATATAAGTATACACATGTATAGTAATATATCATTTTTATTATTCTACTAATTCATCTGTTTCTTCTAGGAATGGCAAAACTCTATTCAGAAGAATGCTGGTCTGGCTTTTATTGAGCTCATCAATGAAGGAAGGTAATGTATACATCTTCATTTCTCACCTAGCGACAACATATATACATAAACACACACACACATTCAAATCTGTTCTATGTATGTTTGTGTATATACATGTATACATCTTTGTGTATTTATTATATCGAAAACAATGGCCAGTTTTCCACAAATCCCTGGAAGGTTGCTAATGTTTTCCACCATTTTAACCTAGCAACATTGTTTCACACTGAGAAAGTTGGAGACGGCAATCTGCAAATCCATCTGCTCTTCCATCTGTTTTGGGCAGTGCAGCTCCACTTGCCGCATTTACACTTCACTGTAATCATCAGTGCATAGGAAAAAATATTGCAGTTGAAAGACTTGGTGCTGTCCAAGGTGCTACTTCAAACACAGCACTGAGCTGTGGTCTACTAAATACAATACGTAGTAGTAGGAGCAATACAGTGTCGCCTAATCCTACTGCTGACTATTGATTGTATGTTCTATTCACTGATACATAGTAACAAACTATGTATGAAATGCATTATCCATTGAGCACATCACTCCATAGTGTTATTTGCTATTGCTATATGGCACCATCATATTCCAGTGCATTGTACACAGAATGTAAATACTGCCATCAGTCCCAGTGAGGCTCAAAATGATACACACTTTATAATACACAGTAGCTGTATCTAAAAAAAAAAGTTAAATTAATTTAATAAAAGTAATTTACAAAGTTACACAACACTGGTACATCTTTTTTATTTAACAAAAAAAAATAGTTTTGCTTTCAAAGGTGTACATAGTCTTTAATAATATAATTCACCCTCTTACAGACAGACATAGGACCAATGTCATAGGAAGTCAATTAACCTATCCGTTACTTGTTCAATTATTTTATTTACGTTTTTACTCTTTTACTTACACCTTTTCTTTGAGTGGAATTTTCTTGATTGAATACATAACCTTGTAGATGTAAAATAGGAGATTAATGATGGAGGATAACACACTTTTGTCATTTTGGCTATTGATTATTTTGAATATATTAGATTTATTATAACACACGTCAAAAATATTTTCCATTTAGACATGTCTGTAAATAATATACATATAATCAGTACATTCTGATGTCAGAACTTGACGATTATACAGAAATGAGTAGTGTTCTCTCTTCCTGCAGAAGCAGTCTGGCACAGATTACATTAGTAGGATGTTGTTTTTTCTGTGCAAACTTCAGATATACTGACATTTGGTGCTTCTTTTTCTTTCGCAAGAGGTTCTGTAGCAGCTGAGGTCTGAATGTTAACCCTTTTGCTGCTGGGGCACGTCTCACTTTCGACAAGCACACATACAACCTGGATTATGAAATTTTAAAAAAATCATATTACACCCCCATACATATATTTTCTGAAAGTAGACAACTTGGCACATTGTGAAAATGCCACCCAGCACTTTACATGTATGGGAGTTTATGCAATTTTGCATCAAAAGTGTATTGTTTTGTAAAATATAATGCATAAAAATCCATGTTTGTGGCTAAAAGTCTAACACCTGAGGTGCACAAACTAGGATACGACAAACAACGCTCAGGCATGGGAGGATAGGGCTGGGACCTTCTTATAGCCCAGGGTGCTCTGGGAGCAATCAGCTCAATCTCCCACATGCGTGCGCTTTGGCTTCTTAATTCTGGACTGAGCTCTCGAGCGCACCCTGGTTGTCACTATGGGACAGGACGTCCGTATTTGCAGACATCTCTGGAGAGTAGGGCGTCGACTGTATGGAAGGAGTTCGTGGTCAGCAACCACGGACGGTACATTATGGATTACTTATCACAATACTGTCAGATGACAAAAATACAAGGAAATAGGGTACAAGGTAAAGATGTCAGTTGAATAATAGGAACAAACGGATGATGGTTGATGCTAACCACAGGTGGTGGGTGAGAACAGTCACTGGTCTGCAGACAGTGTCTCTAGCATAGCCTCCAGGAAAACCTAGGAGCCAGAGGCAATAAAAAACAGTTAAAACCGATCGCAAATACAGGGAAACTAGGTAAGCCGAAAAGAACACAACGAAACAGGATGATACTAATCAACTAACAAGACTAAACAAGCCTAGCACGGACTGAAGAAATACTGAGGTAGATCTGGAAAAACACAACACAGCACTAGACTGGACTGGACTGGAACACACAATCAGATTCTCACGTTTCAAACAGTTAGCAAGTACTATAGCCGACACATGAATGCTGCGGGAGGTATTCTAAAGGAGTGGCCGACCAATCACGTCGCCTCTCTACACAAGCAACAGTGACTAAGCCCAGTGTGGTCATCTGACCGACACTGATTATTCAGTTGCCTCTGCAGGGGTAACCAAAATCATAGGGTTAGTATGACAATAATAATTTGATAAAAAAGAAATAGTCTCTGAGTAGATACCTCCTACTGACAACTTGAGACCGGGTGTGCAGAACCTTGCAGATTCCCCGGATAAAGGGATTCTGATACAAATACCAATGGGTTTCTCCAGAGGAACGGGATTAATACCTAAACTATGGGTCAAATCAAAATCTAGAAAATCTGCTGTTGCAACACAATCTACAAAGACCTGTACAGGCAAGGATACACCTTCCTGCTCAACCTTAGTGGGCAGCAACAGTATATTTTAGGCAAAGAAAATAAATAGACCTAGAAAAATCTCTTTTACCTTCTAGGCTTCAAACCTTTCCCCTCTTAAGGGTACATTTCAGGGCCAAATGTCCCTTATTTCCACACTATAAACAAAGACCTAGGAGTATTTTCTTATCCTTTTCCATCTTAGAAAGCCTAAGCTGATAAATTTACCTTTGCTCTGTCTTTACCTCATCAGGATATGTGAAGACAGCAGGATGACAAATGGTAGCCTCCCTAACAGACTTTCTCTGATGGCTTTGGTCGATGTTTAGGGTCAACAAGATTAACTGGTTGCCAACACAGGATGAGAATACTCATCCTGAGCGGCGGGTGCTTGCCACATAAGGATGAACATTCTCGTCCTGTGTGACAGCCAGTTTTCGCGCGCAATCGGGAGCAGGGCAACGGCTGTAGTACACAGCCGCAGCCCTGCTCTATCGGTGGAGAGAGGAGTAACCTCTTCTTTCCATCGTTAACCCCTTGAATTCCACGATCAAAGCTAATTGCTTTCATTCAAAGTGCATATGAAAAGGGGGGACACTGTCATTTGATTCCGTCAAATTAAATCCCTGTAACTTGTGTAAATCCCATAACTTGTATGGCCAGCAAGCCTAGGGTCCATTGTAGGACCCCAGATCTGTCTGGCCATATTCCCTGTTAGGGCGTACTGGAGTATGCCCTAACAACTGGCTATGTACCAACAGTACACATACTAATGTACTGGCATACAGATATACACCGTGTTCCAAATTATTATGCACATTGGATTTAAGTGTCATAAACATTTAATTATTCGTTTTTCAATTAAACTCATGGACGGTATCGTGTCTTAGAGTATGTTCACACGACAGCGTCCGACAGGCACTTCTTTGACGCGGGCGTCTATTTTACGCGCCACCTTTTGACAGCGGCGCGTTAAAAAAAATGACCGTGTGCACAAAACATCGTAAGACCCATTCTAATGAATGGGCAGATGTTTGCCAACGCTATAGAGGCGCATTTTCGGATGTAAATCGAGGCGTAAAACGCTTGAATTACGTCCGTAAATAAGCCGTGTGAACATACCCTTAGGGATCATTGTAATCAATCTCAGACACCTGTGATAATTAGTTTGCCAGGTGTGCCCAATCAAAGGAAAACTACTTAAGAAGGACGTTCCACATTATTAAGCAGGCCACAGGTTTCAAGCAATATGGGAAAGAAAAAGGATCTCTCTGCTGCCGAAAAGCGTGAAGTAGTGCAATACCTTGGACAAGGTATGAAAACATTGGATATTTCAAGAAATCTTAAGCGTGATCATCGTACTGTGAAAAGATTTGTGGCTGATTCAGAGCACAGACGGGTTTGTTCAGATAAAGGCATAATGAGGAAGGTTTCTGCCAGACAAATTAATAGGATTAGGAGAGCAGCTGCTAAAATTCCATTGCAAAGCAGCAAACAGGTATTTGAAGCCGCTGGTGCCTCTGGAGTCCCGCGAACCTCAAGGTGTAGGATCCTCCAGAGGTTTGCAAGTGTCCATAAAGCTATTATTCGGCCACGCCTAAACAATGCTCACAAGCAGAAACGGTTGCAGTGGGCTCAGAAATACATGAAGACTGATTTTCAAACCGTGGTGTTTACTGATGAGTGCCGTGCAACCCTGGATGGTCCAGATGGATGGAGTAGTGGATGGTTGGTGAATGGCCACCATGTCCCAACAAGGCTGCGATGTCAGCAAGGAGGTGGCGGAGTCATGTTTTGGGCTGGAATCATGGGGAGAGAGCTGGTAGGCCCCTTTAGGGTCCCTGACGGTGTGAAAATGACCTCTGCAAAGTACGTCGAGTTTGACTGACCACTTTCTTCCGTGCTACAAAAAGAAGAACCGTGCCTTCTCTAGCAAAATTATCTTCATGCATGACAATGCACCATCTCATGCTGCAAAGAATACCTCTGTGTCACTGGCTGTTATGGGCATAAAAGGAGAGAAACTCATGGTGTGGCCCCCATGTTCCCCTGACCTCAACCCTATTGAGAACCTTTGGAGCATCCTCAAGCAAAATATCTATGAGGGTGGGAGGCAGTTCACATCAAAACAGTAACTCTGGGAGGCTATTCTGACATCCTGCAAAGATATTCAAGCAGAAACTGTCCAAATACTCACAAATTCAATGGATGCATGAATTGTGAAGGTGATATCAAAGAAGGGGTCCTATGTTAACATGTAACTTGGCCTGTTACGTTTTTTTTTTATTGAAAGAGCTTTTGATTTCTGTAAATATGACCTCCTGATGCTGCAAATTCAACAAATTACCATTTTAGTTCTCTTCACAACCTTTAAAATGTTTTGATCTCTGTTGTGCATAATAATTTTAAACCGTGCATTTTGAGTTTTTTTTACTTCTCAAAAAAAATCTATCATTAGGAGATTTGTTCAATAAAATTTGCATTATACTCCCAACGATTGATGGCTTGAAGATTATACGGACTGTCATTTGCATCGACCATTTAGGAAAATCAGCGAAAAATAACAATAACATTTGCATAATAATTTGGAACGCGGTGTATGCCAGTACATTACAGTTGAAAAATCCGAATTAAAAAAAATCCCTCTATGGGATTAAAAAAAAGGTAAATATTTTTTTTTTAAACGTAATGTTAAATAAAAAAAAATTGCAAAAAGTAAATACATTTTTGAATAAATAAACTTTTTAAAATATAAGTTCCAAAACATTAAATAATAGACCTATTTGGTATTGCCACGACCGTAACAGCCTGTGCAACAAATGTATAACATTACTTATGATCGGTGTATGGTGTAAAGAAAAATAGAAAAATGCTAAAACTGCAGCAGAACTTTTTTTCGTAGTTTTCGCCAAAATAAAAATGTATATAACTTAAACGATAATATATTTGTATCAAAAAATGGTACCTGCATAAAGTACAACTCGTCCCGCAAAAAATAAAGTATCATACAACTACGTCATGTAAATAAAGAAGTTATGAGCACCGGGATGCAAAGCGTGAAATATAACAAAATTGTTCTAACCTCAAGGCCAAAATTGCAGGGGTCTTTAAGAGTCACGTGGAGGAAACTTTACCATGACATGTTTAACTTGGTCTGAGAGACGCAAGTAGTACTGAATACGAAGGGTGGATTTATTCCACTCACTATCTGTGATCTACCGTCTAAATTCTGCAGACTATTCCTATGTATTTCTGTGTCCTTGTTTTAAGGAGTGTAAATGGGCAGCACCAGAAAGGGCGGCATCTGGGTCATCATATAGGACCCCTAGAGAAGAGAAAAAGGCATCCATACTTACTAAGATGGGATCATCAGACTTTAGACTAAATGCCCAAGACGGGCGTCTTCTTGCAGGAGAGTCTAAATAATCCTCACCATCTAAGTCTGTGAACCCGAGGACCTGGGTCTTAAAGATAAATAGAGCTGCACACTGATTATGATTGCCTATGCTCCTTCGAGAGCTGTAATGGAATACCTATGTCTTTGTACATACCCCTCCCCTTCTACCCTCTTTGTTCTCTCCCTTAGATTTGTTACAGATATTCTTAAACTGTGTATGATTATCAGAAAAACTGTTTTGGTAAATTAATACAGAGTAATGGAGATTTCGCAGAGATACCCAAATTATTACTCTACATGTTCTGTGTAAGTTGTTCTTGTTTGGCAAGTCGGGTAAAGACCCCATGCTTTAGGTTGTCTAAATCTGGGTGGCTAAACCCAAAGGGGACTATTGTCCATTGTAAAGGGGCTGGTATACTAGTGGGGTTCACTGGCTCGTGTCACCCACTCTTACTACCTCCTTTTATTAGGGTCATTCCTAGCTCCCCTACCTTTTTCCTTGTATTACACTATCTATCTGCTATGCCACTGTGTGTGTGTACACGGTGATTCACGACACAATTGTATATCAAATAAAGGTTTATTACTAATACAAATCACACGAAGATATAAAAACACAAAATACACAACACAGTAAATATTCACGGTATAGTATCAGTATACCTCAATACACATAATAACTTAATATGTATTCAATATACTGGCACTACACGTGACACAGTATTGTTAACAAGATATCTACAGTACTATACTAACACCCACCCACTTATCTAAACATACATATAAGTTACAATGCACACACGCTATTTATATCCCACTCCCACCTAGCTCTAACTGTCAACTTTTGTACCGTTGGGGTAAATAAAGACAAGGAATGTGAAGGGTTAAATACCAAGGGAATATGCAGTTTGTAGTGAAGGAAATGATTACCAGGGAATGTGTAGGTAGTGTAAGAAAGGGTTAACCAGGGGGAAATATGCAGGTAGGTGGGAAAGGGTTAACCAGGGGATGGTGTAATGTGCAGGGCTAGGTTGGGGCTCAAAGGGTTGCTCTTTGTATAGGGCAAGGGGTTAATAAGCTAGCGCGTTGTCTAGGGGAGGTAAGGGTAAATCAAGGGGAAAATGCTCATTGCTTAGGGGAAAAGGGCTAACTGCAGCTGTTGCTGCACGTGTAGATGAGTGGGAGAGGTGATACTTAGTGCTCGTTGCAGGGAACCGGGAGAGAGGTCCGTTGGTGGGGCGGTGAGGGATCCGGAGGGAGTGGTGAGGGAGAGATCCGTTGGTGTGTGGTGACGTAGGAACAGAGAGAGTGA